>NW_027473739.1:0-161094 GCF_050947335.1 Megachile rotundata | reverse complement strand
CATATTATGCTTATATGATCGATAGAACGACAATTACTATACTTATTACTCTTATTATTATCAATCTAACTCATATTATTTGCCATCTTATGCTTATATGATCGATAGAACGAAAATTACTATACACATTACTCTTATTATTATCAATCTAACTCATATTATTAGCCATATTATGCTTATATCATCGATAGAACGACAATTACTATACCTTTTACTCTTATTATTATCAATCTAACTCATATTATTAGCCATATTATGCTTATATGATCGGTAGAACGATAATTTATATACTTATTACTCTTATTATTATCAATCTAACTCATATTATTAGCCATACTTTGCTTTTATGATCGATAGAACGACAATTACTATACTTATTAGCCTTATTATTATCAATCTAACTCATATTATTAGCCATATTATGCTTATATGATCGATAGAACGACAATTACTATACTTATTACTCTTATTATTATCAATCGAACTCATATTATTAGCCATTCTATGCTTATATGATCGACAGAACGACAATTACTATACTGACTACACTCACAATTATCAATCTAACTCATATTATTAACCATATTATGCAGATATGGTCGATAGAACGACAATTACTATACTTATTAGCCTTATTATTATCAATCTAACTCATATTATTAGCCATATTATGCTTATATGATCGGTAGAACGACAATTACTATACTTATTACTCTTATTATTATCAATCTAACTCATATTATTTGCCATCTTATGCTTATATGATCGATAGAACGAAAATTACTATACTCATTACTCTTATTATTATCAATCTAACTCATATTATTAGCCATATTATGCTTATATGATCGATAGAACTACCATTACTATACTTATTACTCTTATTATTATCAATCGAACTCATATTATTAGCCATTCTATGCTTATATGATCGACAGAACAACAATTACTATACTGACTACACTCACTATTATCAATCTAACTCATATTATTAACCATATTATGCAGATATGGTCGATAGAACGACAATTACTATACTTATTACTCTTATTATTATCAATCTAACTCATATTGTTAGCCATACTATGCTTATATGATCGATAGAACGACAACTACTATGCTCACTACTCTTATTATTATCAATCTAACTGATATTATTAGCCATATTATGCTTATGTGATCGATAGCACAGCAATTACTATACTTACTGCTCTTATTATTATCTATCTAACTCATATGATTAGCCATATTATGCTTGTATGATCGGGAGAACGATAATTACTATACTTATTACTCTTATTATTATTCATCTAACTCATATTATTAATCATATTATGCTTATATGAGCAATGAAACTACAATTACTATACTTATTACACTCACTATTATCAATCTAACTCATATTATTAACCATATTATGCAGATATGGTCGATAGAACGACAATTACTATACTTATTAGTCTTATTATTATCAATCTAACTCATATTATTAGCCATATTATGCTTATATGATCGATAGAACGACAATTACTATACTTTTTGCTCTTATTATTATCAATCTAACTCATATTATTAGCCATATTATGCTTATATGATCGATAGAACGACAATTACTATACTTATTACTCTTATTATTATCAATCTAACTCATATTATTAGCCATATTATGCTTATATGATCGATAGAACGACAATTACTATACTTTTTACTCTTATTATTATCAATCTAACTCATATTATTAGCCATATTATGCTTATATGATCGATAGAACTACAATTACTATACTTATTAGTCTTATTATTATCAATCTAACTCACATTGTTAGTCATATTATGCTTATATGATCGATAGAACGGCAATTACTATACTTATTGCTCTTATTATTATCAATCTAACTCATATTATTAGCCACATTATGCTTATAGGATCGATAGAACTACAATTACTATACTCATTACTCTTATTATTATCAATCTAACTCATATTATTAGCCATATTATGCTTATATGATCGATAGAACGACAATTACTATACTTATTACTCTTATTATTATCAATCTAACTCATATTATTAGCCATATTATGCTTATATGATCGATAGAACGACAATTACTATACTTTTTACTCTTATTATTATCAATCTAACTCATATTATTAGCCATATTATGCTTATATGATCGATAGAACTACAATTACTATACTTATTAGTCTTATTATTATCAATCTAACTCACATTGTTAGTCATATTATGCTTATATGATCGATAGAACGGCAATTACTATACTTATTGCTCTTATTATTATCAATCTAACTCATATTATTAGCCACATTATGCTTATAGGATCGATAGAACTACAATTACTATACTCATTACTCTTATTATTATCAATCTAACTCATATTATTAGCCATATTATGCTTATATGATCGATAGAACTACAATTACTATACTTATTACTCTTATTATTATCAATCGAACTCATATTATTAGCCATATTATGCTTATATGATCGATAGAACTACAATTACTATACTTATTAGTCTTATTATTATCAATCTACCTCACATTGTTAGCCATATTATGCTTATATGATCGATAGAACGACAATTACTATACTTATTACTCTTATTATTATCAATCTAACTCATATTATTTGCCATCTTATGCTTATATGATCGATAGAACGAAAATTACTATACACATTACTCTTATTATTATCAATCTAACTCATATTATTAGCCATATTATGCTTATATCATCGATAGAACGACAATTACTATACTTATTAGCCTTATTATTATCAATCTAACTCATATTATTAGCCATATTATGCTTATATGATCGATAGAACGACAATTACTATACTTATTACTCTTATTATTATCAATCGAACTCATATTATTAGCCATTCTATGCTTATATGATCGACAGAACAACAATTACTATACTGACTACACTCACTATTATCAATCTAACTCATATTATTAACCATATTATGCAGATATGGTCGATAGAACGACAATTACTATACTTATTACTCTTATTATTATCAATCTAACTCATATTGTTAGCCATACTATGCTTATATGATCGATAGAACGACAACTACTATGCTCACTACTCTTATTATTATCAATCTAACTGATATTATTAGCCATATTATGCTTATGTGATCGATAGCACAGCAATTACTATACTTACTGCTCTTATTATTATCTATCTAACTCATATGATTAGCCATATTATGCTTGTATGATCGGGAGAACGATAATTACTATACTTATTACTCTTATTATTATTCATCTAACTCATATTATTAATCATATTATGCTTATATGAGCAATGAAACTACAATTACTATACTTATTACACTCACTATTATCAATCTAACTCATATTATTAACCATATTATGCAGATATGGTCGATAGAACGACAATTACTATACTTATTAGTCTTATTATTATCAATCTAACTCATATTATTAGCCATATTATGCTTATATGATCGATAGAACGGCAATTACTATACTTATTGCTCTTATTATTATCAATCTAACTCATATTATTAGCCACATTATGCTTATAGGATCGACAGAACTAAAATTACTATACTCATTACTCTTATTATTATCAATCTAACTCATATTATTAGCCATATTATGCTTATATGATCGATAGAACTACAATTACTATACTTATTACGATTATTATTATCAATCGAACTCATATTATTAGCCATATTATGCTTATATGATCGATAGAACTACAATTACTATACTTATTAGTCTTATTATTATCAATCTAACTCACATTGTTAGCCATATTATGCTTATATGATCGATAGAACGACAATTACTATACTTAATACTCTTATTATTATCAATCTAACTCATATTATTAGCCATATTATGCTTATATGATCGATAGAACGACAATTACTATACTTTTTACTCTTATTATTATCAATCTAACTCATATTATTAGCCATATTATGCTTATATGATCGATAGATCGACAAGTACTATACTTATTACTCTTATTATTATGAATCGAACTCATATTATTTGCCATCTTATGCTTATATGATCGATAGAACGAAAATTACTATACTCATTACTCTTATTATTATCAATCTAACTCATATTATTAGCCATATTATGCTTATATGATCGATAGAACAACAATTACTATACTTATTACTCTTATTATTATCAATCGAACTCATATTATTAGCCATACTATGCTTATATGATCGATAGAACTACCATTACTATACTTATTACTCTTATTATTATCAATCGAACTCATGTTATTAGCCATACTATGCTTATATGATCGACAGACCGACAATTACTATACTTATTGCACTCACTATTATCAATCTAACTCATATTATTAGCCATATTATGCTTATATGATCGGTAGAACGATAATTACTATACTTATTACACTTATTATTATCAATCTAACTCATATTATTAGCCACATTATGCTTGTATGATCGGTGGAACGATAATTACTATTCTTAATACTCTTATTATTATCAATCTAACTCATATTATTAGCCATATTATGCTTATATGATCGATAGAACTACAATTACTATACTCATTACTCTTATTATTATCAATCTAACTCATATTATTAGCCATATTATGCTTATATGATCGATAGAACGACAATTACTATACTTTTTACTCTTATTATTATCAATCTAACTCATATTATTAGCCACATTATGCTTATATGATCGGTAGAACGATAATTAATATACTTATTACTCTTATTATTATCAATCTAACTCATATTATTAGCCATACTATGCTTTTATGATCGATAGAACGACAATTACTATACTTATTAGTCTTATTATTATCAATCTGACTCATATTATTAGCCATATTATGCTTATACGATCGATAGAACGACAATTACTATACTTATTAGTCTTATTATTATCAATCTAACTCATATTATTAGCCATATTATGCTTATATGATCGATAGAACGGCAATTACTATACTTATTGCTCTTATAATTATCAATCTAACTCATATTATTAGCCACATTATGCTTATATGATCGACAGAACGACAATTACTATACTTATTGCACTCACTATTATCAATCTAACTCATATTATTAGCCATACTATGCTTATATGATCGACAGAACGACAATTACTATACTTATTACACTCACTATTATCAATCTAACTCATATTATTAGCCATATTATGCTTATATGATCGATAGAACGACAATTACTATACTTTTTACTCTTATTATTATCAATCTAACTCATATTATTAGCCATATTATGCTTATATGATCGGTAGAACGATAATTACTATACTTATTACACTTATTATTATCAATCTAACTCATATTATTAGCCACATTATGCTTGTATGATCGGTGGAACGATAATTACTATTCTTAATACTCTTATTATTATCAATCTAACTCATATTATTAGCCATATTATGCTTATATGATCGATAGAACTACAATTACTATACTTATTACTCTTATTATTATCAATCTAACTCATATTATTAGCCACATTATGCTTATATGATCGATAGAACGACAATTACTATACTTTTTACTCTTATTATTATCAATCTAACTCACATTATTAGCCATATTATGCTTATATGATCGGTATCAATCTAACTCATATTATTAGCCATATTATGCTTATATGATCGATAGAACGGCAATTACTATACTTATTGCTCTTATTACGATCAATCTAACTCATATTATTAGCCACACTATGCTTATATGATCGATAGAACGACAATTACTATACTTATTACTCTTATTATTATCAATCTGACTCATATTATTAGCCATATTATGCTTATACGATCGATAGAACGACAATTACTATACTTATTAGTCTTATTATTATCAATCTAACTCATATTATTAGCCATATTATGCTTATATGATCGATAGAACGGCAATTACTATACTTATTGCTCTTATTATTATCAATCTAACTCATATTATTAGCCACATTATGCTTATAGGATCGATAGAACTACAATTACTATACTCATTACTCTTATTATTATCAATCTAACTCATATTATTAGCCATATTATGCTTATATGATCGATAGAACTACAATTACTATACTTATTACTCTTATTATTATCAATCGAACTCATATTATTAGCCATATTATGCTTATATGATCGATCGAACTACAATTACTATACTTATTAGTCTTATTATTATCAATCTACCTCACATTGTTAGCCATATTATGCTTATATGATCGATAGAACGACAATTACTATACTTATTACTCTTATTATTATCAATCTAACTCATATTATTTGCCATCTTATGCTTATATGATCGATAGAACGAAAATTACTATACACATTACTCTTATTATTATCAATCTAACTCATATTATTAGCCATATTATGCTTATATCATCGATAGAACGACAATTACTATACCTTTTACTCTTATTATTATCAATCTAACTCGTATTATTAGCCATATTATGCTTATATGATCGGTAGAACGATAATTTATATACTTATTACTCTTATTATTATCAATCTAACTCATATTATTAGCCATACTATGCTTTTATGATCGATAGAACGACAATTACTATACTTATTAGCCTTATTATTATCAATCTAACTCATATTATTAGCCATATTATGCTTATATGATCGATAGAACGACAATTACTATACTTATTACTCTTATTATTATCAATCGAACTCATATTATTAGCCATTCTATGCTTATATGATCGACAGAACGACAATTACTATACTGACTACACTCACAATTATCAATCTAACTCATATTATTAACCATATTATGCAGATATGGTCGATAGAACGACAATTACTATACTTATTAGTCTTATTATTATCAATCTAACTCATATTATTAGCGATATTATGCTTATATGATCGGTAGAACGACAATTACTATACTTATTACTCTTATTATTATCAATCTAACTCATATTATTTGCCATCTTATGCTTATATGATCGATAGAACGAAAATTACTATACTCATTACTCTTATTATTATCAATCTAACTCATATTATTAGCCATATTATGCTTATGTGATCGATAGAACTACCATTACTATACTTATTGCACTCACTATTATCAATCTAACTCATATTATTAGCCATACTATGCTTATATGATCGACAGAACGACAATTACTATACTTATTACACTCACTATTATCAATCTAACTCATATTATTAGCCATATTATGCTTATATGATCGATAGAACGACAATTACTATACTTTTTACTCTTATTATTATCAATCTAACTCATATTATTAGCCATATTATGCTTATATGATCGGTAGAACGATAATTACTATACTTATTACACTTATTATTATCAATCTAACTCATATTATTAGCCACATTATGCTTGTATGATCGGTGGAACGATAATTACTATTCTTAATACTCTTATTATTATCAATCTAACTCATATTATTAGCCATATTATGCTTATATGATCGATAGAACTACAATTACTATACTCATTACTCTTATTATTATCAATCTAACTCATATTATTAGCCATATTATGCTTATATGATCGATAGAACGACAATTACTATACTTTTTACTCTTATTATTATCAATCTAACTCATATTATTAGCCACATTATGCTTATATGATCGGTAGAACGATAATTAATATACTTATTACTCTTATTATTATCAATCTAACTCATATTATTAGCCATACTATGCTTTTATGATCGATAGAACGACAATTACTATACTTATTAGTCTTATTATTATCAATCTAACTCATATTATTAGCCATATTATGCTTATATGATCGATAGAACGACAATTACTATACTTATTACTCTTATTATTATCAATCTGACTCATATTATTAGCCATATTATGCTTATACGATCGATAGAACGACAATTACTATACTTATTAGTCTTATTATTATCAATCTAACTCATATTATTAGCCATATTATGCTTATATGATCGATAGAACGGCAATTACTATACTTATTGCTCTTATTATTATCAATCTAACTCATATTATTAGCCACATTATGCTTATATGATCGACAGAACGACAATTACTATACTTATTGCACTCACTATTATCAATCTAACTCATATTATTAGCCATACTATGCTTATATGATCGACAGAACGACAATTACTATACTTATTACACTCACTATTATCAATCTAACTCATATTATTAGCCATATTATGCTTATATGATCGATAGAACGACAATTACTATACTTTTTACTCTTATTATTATCAATCTAACTCATATTATTAGCCATATTATGCTTATATGATCGGTATAACGATAATTACTATACCTATTACACTTATTATTATCAATCTAACTCATATTATTAGCCACATTATGCTTGTATGATCGGTGGAACGATAATTACTATTCTTAATACTCTTATTATTATCAATCTAACTCATATTATTAGCCATATTATGCTTATATGATCGATAGAACTACAATTACTATACTTATTACTCTTATTATTATCAATCTAACTCATATTATTAGCCACATTATGCTTATATGATCGATAGAACGACAATTACTATACTCCTTAGTCTTATTATTATCAATCTAACTCATATTATTAGTCATATTATGCTTATATGATCGATAGAACGACAATTACTATACTTTTTACTCTTATTATTATCAATCTAACTCACATTATTAGCCATATTATGCTTATATGATCGGTAGAACGATAATTACTATACTTATTACTCTTATTATTATCAATCTAACTCATATTATTAGCCATATTATGCTTATATGATCGATAGAACGGCAATTACTATACTTATTGCTGTTATTACGATCAATCTAACTCATATTATTAGCCACACTATGCTTATATGATCGATAGAACGACAGTTACTATACTTATTACTCTTATTATTATCAATCTGACTCATATTATTAGCCATATTATGCTTATACGATCGATAGAACGACAATTACTATACTTATTAGTCTTATTATTATCAATCTAACTCATATTATTAGCCATATTATGCTTATATGATCGATAGAACGGCAATTACTATACTTATTGCTCTTATTATTATCAATCTAACTCATATTATTAGCCACATTATGCTTATAGGATCGATAGAACTACAATTACTATACTCATTACTCTTATTATTATCAATCTAACTCATATTATTAGCCATATTATGCTTATATGATCGATAGAACTACAATTACTATACTTATTACTCTTATTATTATCAATCGAACTCATATTATTAGCCATATTATGCTTATATGATCGATAGAACTACAATTACTATACTTATTAGTCTTATTATTATCAATCTACCTCACATTGTTAGCCATATTATGCTTATATGATCGATAGAACGACAATTACTATACTTATTACTCTTATTATTATCAATCTAACTCATATTATTTGCCATCTTATGCTTATATGATCGATAGAACGAAAATTACTATACACATTACTCTTATTATTATCAATCTAACTCATATTATTAGCCATATTATGCTTATATCATCGATAGAACGACAATTACTATACTTATTAGCCTTATTATTATCAATCTAACTCATATTATTAGCCATATTATGCTTATATGATCGATAGAACGACAATTACTATACTTATTACTCTTATTATTATCAATCGAACTCATATTATTAGCCATTCTATGCTTATATGATCGACAGAACAACAATTACTATACTGACTACACTCACTATTATCAATCTAACTCATATTATTAACCATATTATGCAGATATGGTCGATAGAACGACAATTACTATACTTATTACTCTTATTATTATCAATCTAACTCATATTGTTAGCCATACTATGCTTATATGATCGATAGAACGACAACTACTATGCTCACTACTCTTATTATTATCAATCTAACTGATATTATTAGCCATATTATGCTTATGTGATCGATAGCACAGCAATTACTATACTTACTGCTCTTATTATTATCTATCTAACTCATATGATTAGCCATATTATGCTTGTATGATCGGGAGAACGATAATTACTATACTTATTACTCTTATTATTATCAATCTAACTCATATTATTTGCCATCTTATGCTTATATGATCGATAGAACGAAAATTACTATACACATTACTCTTATTATTATCAATCTAACTCATATTATTAGCCATATTATGCTTATATCATCGATAGAACGACAATTACTATACTTATTAGCCTTATTATTATCAATCTAACTCATATTATTAGCCATATTATGCTTATATGATCGATAGAACGACAATTACTATACTTATTACTCTTATTATTATCAATCGAACTCATATTATTAGCCATTCTATGCTTATATGATCGACAGAACAACAATTACTATACTGACTACACTCACTATTATCAATCTAACTCATATTATTAACCATATTATGCAGATATGGTCGATAGAACGACAATTACTATACTTATTAGTCTTATTATTATCAATCTAACTCATATTATTAGCCATATTATGCTTATATGATCGATAGAACGACAATTACTATACTTTTTGCTCTTATTATTATCAATCTAACTCATATTATTAGCCATATTATGCTTATATGATCGATAGAACGACAATTACTATACTTATTACTCTTATTATTATCAATCTAACTCATATTATTAGCCATATTATGCTTATATGATCGATAGAACGACAATTACTATACTTTTTACTCTTATTATTATCAATCTAACTCATATTATTAGCCATATTATGCTTATATGATCGATAGAACTACAATTACTATACTTATTAGTCTTATTATTATCAATCTAACTCACATTGTTAGTCATATTATGCTTATATGATCGATAGATCGACAAGTACTATACTTATTACTCTTATTATTATGAATCGAACTCATATTATTTGCCATCTTATGCTTATATGATCGATAGAACGAAAATTACTATACTCATTACTCTTATTATTATCAATCTAACTCATATTATTAGCCATATTATGCTTATATGATCGATAGAACAACAATTACTATACTTATTACTCTTATTATTATCAATCGAACTCATATTATTAGCCATACTATGCTTATATGATCGATAGAACTACCATTACTATACTTATTACTCTTATTATTATCAATCGAACTCATATTATTAGCCATACTATGCTTATATGATCGACAGACCGACAATTACTATACTTATTGCACTCACTATTATCAATCTAACTCATATTATTAGCCATATTATGCTTATATGATCGGTAGAACGATAATTACTATACTTATTACACTTATTATTATCAATCTAACTCATATTATTAGCCACATTATGCTTGTATGATCGGTGGAACGATAATTACTATTCTTAATACTCTTATTATTATCAATCTAACTCATATTATTAGCCATATTATGCTTATATGATCGATAGAACTACAATTACTATACTCATTACTCTTATTATTATCAATCTAACTCATATTATTAGCCATATTATGCTTATATGATCGATAGAACGACAATTACTATACTTTTTACTCTTATTATTATCAATCTAACTCATATTATTAGCCACATTATGCTTATATGATCGGTAGAACGATAATTAATATACTTATTACTCTTATTATTATCAATCTAACTCATATTATTAGCCATACTATGCTTTTATGATCGATAGAACGACAATTACTATACTTATTAGTCTTATTATTATCAATCTAACTCATATTATTAGCCATATTATGCTTATATGATCGATAGAACGACAATTACTATACTTATTACTCTTATTATTATCAATCTGACTCATATTATTAGCCATATTATGCTTATACGATCGATAGAACGACAATTACTATACTTATTAGTCTTATTATTATCAATCTAACTCATATTATTAGCCATATTATGCTTATATGATCGATAGAACGGCAATTACTATACTTATTGCTCTTATTATTATCAATCTAACTCATATTATTAGCCACATTATGCTTATAGGATCGATAGAACTACAATTACTATACTCATTACTCTTATTATTATCAATCTAACTCATATTATTAGCCATATTATGCTTATATGATCGATAGAACTACAATTACTATACTTATTACTCTTATTATTATCAATCGAACTCATATTATTAGCCATATTATGCTTATATGATCGATAGAACTACAATTACTATACTTATTAGTCTTATTATTATCAATCTACCTCACATTGTTAGCCATATTATGCTTATATGATCGATAGAACGACAATTACTATACTTATTACTCTTATTATTATCAATCTAACTCATATTATTTGCCATCTTATGCTTATATGATCGATAGAACGAAAATTACTATACACATTACTCTTATTATTATCAATCTAACTCATATTATTAGCCATATTATGCTTATATCATCGATAGAACGACAATTACTATACTTATTAGCCTTATTATTATCAATCTAACTCATATTATTAGCCATATTATGCTTATATGATCGATAGAACGACAATTACTATACTTATTACTCTTATTATTATCAATCGAACTCATATTATTAGCCATTCTATGCTTATATGATCGACAGAACAACAATTACTATACTGACTACACTCACTATTATCAATCTAACTCATATTATTAACCATATTATGCAGATATGGTCGATAGAACGACAATTACTATACTTATTACTCTTATTATTATCAATCTAACTCATATTGTTAGCCATACTATGCTTATATGATCGATAGAACGACAACTACTATGCTCACTACTCTTATTATTATCAATCTAACTGATATTATTAGCCATATTATGCTTATGTGATCGATAGCACAGCAATTACTATACTTACTGCTCTTATTATTATCTATCTAACTCATATGATTAGCCATATTATGCTTGTATGATCGGGAGAACGATAATTACTATACTTATTACTCTTATTATTATCAATCTAACTCATATTATTTGCCATCTTATGCTTATATGATCGATAGAACGAAAATTACTATACACATTACTCTTATTATTATCAATCTAACTCATATTATTAGCCATATTATGCTTATATCATCGATAGAACGACAATTACTATACTTATTAGCCTTATTATTATCAATCTAACTCATATTATTAGCCATATTATGCTTATATGATCGATAGAACGACAATTACTATACTTATTACTCTTATTATTATCAATCGAACTCATATTATTAGCCATTCTATGCTTATATGATCGACAGAACAACAATTACTATACTGACTACACTCACTATTATCAATCTAACTCATATTATTAACCATATTATGCAGATATGGTCGATAGAACGACAATTACTATACTTATTAGTCTTATTATTATCAATCTAACTCATATTATTAGCCATATTATGCTTATATGATCGATAGAACGACAATTACTATACTTTTTGCTCTTATTATTATCAATCTAACTCATATTATTAGCCATATTATGCTTATATGATCGATAGAACGACAATTACTATACTTATTACTCTTATTATTATCAATCTAACTCATATTATTAGCCATATTATGCTTATATGATCGATAGAACGACAATTACTATACTTTTTACTCTTATTATTATCAATCTAACTCATATTATTAGCCATATTATGCTTATATGATCGATAGAACTACAATTACTATACTTATTAGTCTTATTATTATCAATCTAACTCACATTGTTAGTCATATTATGCTTATATGATCGATAGATCGACAAGTACTATACTTATTACTCTTATTATTATGAATCGAACTCATATTATTTGCCATCTTATGCTTATATGATCGATAGAACGAAAATTACTATACTCATTACTCTTATTATTATCAATCTAACTCATATTATTAGCCATATTATGCTTATATGATCGATAGAACAACAATTACTATACTTATTACTCTTATTATTATCAATCGAACTCATATTATTAGCCATACTATGCTTATATGATCGATAGAACTACCATTACTATACTTATTACTCTTATTATTATCAATCGAACTCATATTATTAGCCATACTATGCTTATATGATCGACAGACCGACAATTACTATACTTATTGCACTCACTATTATCAATCTAACTCATATTATTAGCCATATTATGCTTATATGATCGGTAGAACGATAATTACTATACTTATTACACTTATTATTATCAATCTAACTCATATTATTAGCCACATTATGCTTGTATGATCGGTGGAACGATAATTACTATTCTTAATACTCTTATTATTATCAATCTAACTCATATTATTAGCCATATTATGCTTATATGATCGATAGAACTACAATTACTATACTCATTACTCTTATTATTATCAATCTAACTCATATTATTAGCCATATTATGCTTATATGATCGATAGAACGACAATTACTATACTTTTTACTCTTATTATTATCAATCTAACTCATATTATTAGCCACATTATGCTTATATGATCGGTAGAACGATAATTAATATACTTATTACTCTTATTATTATCAATCTAACTCATATTATTAGCCATACTATGCTTTTATGATCGATAGAACGACAATTACTATACTTATTAGTCTTATTATTATCAATCTAACTCATATTATTAGCCATATTATGCTTATATGATCGATAGAACGACAATTACTATACTTATTACTCTTATTATTATCAATCTGACTCATATTATTAGCCATATTATGCTTATACGATCGATAGAACGACAATTACTATACTTATTAGTCTTATTATTATCAATCTAACTCATATTATTAGCCATATTATGCTTATATGATCGATAGAACGGCAATTACTATACTTATTGCTCTTATTATTATCAATCTAACTCATATTATTAGCCACATTATGCTTATATGATCGACAGAACGACAATTACTATACTTATTGCACTCACTATTATCAATCTAACTCATATTATTAGCCATACTATGCTTATATGATCGACAGAACGACAATTACTATACTTATTACACTCACTATTATCAATCTAACTCATATTATTAGCCATATTATGCTTATATGATCGATAGAACGACAATTACTATACTTTTTACTCTTATTATTATCAATCTAACTCATATTATTAGCCATATTATGCTTATATGATCGGTAGAACGATAATTACTATACTTATTACACTTATTATTATCAATCTAACTCATATTATTAGCCACATTATGCTTGTATGATCGGTGGAACGATAATTACTATTCTTAATACTCTTATTATTATCAATCTAACTCATATTATTAGCCATATTATGCTTATATGATCGATAGAACTACAATTACTATACTTATTACTCTTATTATTATCAATCTAACTCATATTATTAGCCACATTATGCTTATATGATCGATAGAACGACAATTACTATACTCCTTAGTCTTATTATTATCAATCTAACTCATATTATTAGTCATATTATGCTTATATGATCGATAGAACGACAATTACTATACTTTTTACTCTTATTATTATCAATCTAACTCACATTATTAGCCATATTATGCTTATATGATCGGTATCAATCTAACTCATATTATTAGCCATATTATGCTTATATGATCGATAGAACGGCAATTACTATACTTATTGCTCTTATTACGATCAATCTAACTCATATTATTAGCCACACTATGCTTATATGATCGATAGAACGACAATTACTATACTTATTACTCTTATTATTATCAATCTGACTCATATTATTAGCCATATTATGCTTATACGATCGATAGAACGACAATTACTATACTTATTAGTCTTATTATTATCAATCTAACTCATATTATTAGCCATATTATGCTTATATGATCGATAGAACGGCAATTACTATACTTATTGCTCTTATTATTATCAATCTAACTCATATTATTAGCCACATTATGCTTATAGGATCGATAGAACTACAATTACTATACTCATTACTCTTATTATTATCAATCTAACTCATATTATTAGCCATATTATGCTTATATGATCGATAGAACTACAATTACTATACTTATTACTCTTATTATTATCAATCGAACTCATATTATTAGCCATATTATGCTTATATGATCGATAGAACTACAATTACTATACTTATTAGTCTTATTATTATCAATCTACCTCACATTGTTAGCCATATTATGCTTGTATGATCGATAGAACGACAATTACTATACTTATTACTCTTATTATTATCAATCTAACTCATATTATTTGCCATCTTATGCTTATATGATCGATAGAACGACAATTACTATACTTATTACTCTTATTATTATCAATCGAACTCATATTATTAGCCATTCTATGCTTATATGATCGACAGAACGACAATTACTATACTGACTACACTCACAATTATCAATCTAACTCATATTATTAACCATATTATGCAGATATGGTCGATAGAACGACAATTACTATACTTATTAGTCTTATTATTATCAATCTAACTCATATTATTAGCGATATTATGCTTATATGATCGGTAGAACGACAATTACTATACTTATTACTCTTATTATTATCAATCTAACTCATATTATTTGCCATCTTATGCTTATATGATCGATAGAACGACAATTACTATACTTATTAGTCTTATTATTATCAATCTAACTCATATTATTAGCCATATTATGCTTATATGATCGATAGAACGACAATTACTATACTTTTTGCTCTTATTATTATCAATCTAACTCATATTATTAGCCATATTATGCTTATATGATCGATAGAACGACAATTACTATACTTATTACTCTTATTATTATCAATCTAACTCATATTATTAGCCATATTATGCTTATATGATCGATAGAACGACAATTACTATACTTTTTACTCTTATTATTATCAATCTAACTCATATTATTAGCCATATTATGCTTATATGATCGATAGAACTACAATTACTATACTTATTAGTCTTATTATTATCAATCTAACTCACATTGTTAGTCATATTATGCTTATATGATCGATAGATCGACAAGTACTATACTTATTACTCTTATTATTATGAATCGAACTCATATTATTTGCCATCTTATGCTTATATGATCGATAGAACGAAAATTACTATACTCATTACTCTTATTATTATCAATCTAACTCATATTATTAGCCATACTATGCTTATATGATCGATAGAACTACCATTACTATACTTATTACTCTTATTATTATCAATCGAACTCATATTATTAGCCATACTATGCTTATATGATCGACAGACCGACAATTACTATACTTATTGCACTCACTATTATCAATCTAACTCATATTATTAGCCATATTATGCTTATATGATCGGTAGAACGATAATTACTATACTTATTACACTTATTATTATCAATCTAACTCATATTATTAGCCACATTATGCTTGTATGATCGGTGGAACGATAATTACTATTCTTAATACTCTTATTATTATCAATCTAACTCATATTATTAGCCATATTATGCTTATATGATCGATAGAACTACAATTACTATACTCATTACTCTTATTATTATCAATCTAACTCATATTATTAGCCATAGTATGCTTATATGATCGATAGAACGACAATTACTATACTTTTTACTCTTATTATTATCAATCTAACTCATATTATTAGCCACATTATGCTTATATGATCGGTAGAACGATAATTAATATACTTATTACTCTTATTATTATCAATCTAACTCATATTATTAGCCATACTATGCTTTTATGATCGATAGAACGACAATTACTATACTTATTAGTCTTATTATTATCAATCTAACTCATATTATTAGCCATATTATGCTTATATGATCGATAGAACTACCATTACTATACTTATTACTCTTATTATTATCAATCGAACTCATATTATTAGCCATACTATGCTTATATGATCGACAGACCGACAATTACTATACTTATTGCACTCACTATTATCAATCTAACTCATATTATTAGCCATATTATGCTTATATGATCGGTAGAACGATAATTACTATACTTATTACACTTATTATTATCAATCTAACTCATATTATTAGCCACATTATGCTTGTATGATCGGTGGAACGATAATTACTATTCTTAATACTCTTATTATTATCAATCTAACTCATATTATTAGCCATATTATGCTTATATGATCGATAGAACTACAATTACTATACTCATTACTCTTATTATTATCAATCTAACTCATATTATTAGCCATATTATGCTTATATGATCGATAGAACGACAATTACTATACTTTTTACTCTTATTATTATCAATCTAACTCATATTATTAGCCACATTATGCTTATATGATCGGTAGAACGATAATTAATATACTTATTACTCTTATTATTATCAATCTAACTCATATTATTAGCCATACTATGCTTTTATGATCGATAGAACGACAATTACTATACTTATTAGTCTTATTATTATCAATCTAACTCATATTATTAGCCATATTATGCTTATATGATCGATAGAACGACAATTACTATACTTATTACTCTTATTATTATCAATCTGACTCATATTATTAGCCATATTATGCTTATACGATCGATAGAACGACAATTACTATACTTATTAGTCTTATTATTATCAATCTAACTCATATTATTAGCCATATTATGCTTATATGATCGATAGAACGGCAATTACTATACTTATTGCTCTTATTATTATCAATCTAACTCATATTATTAGCCACATTATGCTTATATGATCGACAGAACGACAATTACTATACTTATTGCACTCACTATTATCAATCTAACTCATATTATTAGCCATACTATGCTTATATGATCGACAGAACGACAATTACTATACTTATTACACTCACTATTATCAATCTAACTCATATTATTAGCCATATTATGCTTATATGATCGATAGAACGACAATTACTATACTTTTTACTCTTATTATTATCAATCTAACTCATATTATTAGCCATATTATGCTTATATGATCGGTAGAACGATAATTACTATACTTATTACACTTATTATTATCAATCTAACTCATATTATTAGCCACATTATGCTTGTATGATCGGTGGAACGATAATTACTATTCTTAATACTCTTATTATTATCAATCTAACTCATATTATTAGCCATATTATGCTTATATGATCGATAGAACTACAATTACTATACTTATTACTCTTATTATTATCAATCTAACTCATATTATTAGCCACATTATGCTTATATGATCGATAGAACGACAATTACTATACTCCTTAGTCTTATTATTATCAATCTAACTCATATTATTAGTCATATTATGCTTATATGATCGATAGAACGACAATTACTATACTTTTTACTCTTATTATTATCAATCTAACTCACATTATTAGCGATATTATGCTTATATGATCGGTATCAATCTAACTCATATTATTAGCCATATTATGCTTATATGATCGATAGAACGGCAATTACTATACTTATTGCTCTTATTACGATCAATCTAACTCATATTATTAGCCACACTATGCTTATATGATCGATAGAACGACAATTACTATACTTATTACTCTTATTATTATCAATCTGACTCATATTATTAGCCATATTATGCTTATACGATCGATAGAACGACAATTACTATACTTATTAGTCTTATTATTATCAATCTAACTCATATTATTAGCCATATTATGCTTATATGATCGATAGAACGGCAATTACTATACTTATTGCTCTTATTATTATCAATCTAACTCATATTATTAGCCACATTATGCTTATAGGATCGATAGAACTACAATTACTATACTCATTACTCTTATTATTATCAATCTAACTCATATTATTAGCCATATTATGCTTATATGATCGATAGAACTACAATTACTATACTTATTACTCTTATTATTATCAATCGAACTCATATTATTAGCCATATTATGCTTATATGATCGATAGAACTACAATTACTATACTTATTAGTCTTATTATTATCAATCTACCTCACATTGTTAGCCATATTATGCTTATATGATCGATAGAACGACAATTACTATACTTATTACTCTTATTATTATCAATCTAACTCATATTATTTGCCATCTTATGCTTATATGATCGATAGAACGAAAATTACTATACACATTACTCTTATTATTATCAATCTAACTCATATTATTAGCCATATTATGCTTATATCATCGATAGAACGACAATTACTATACCTTTTACTCTTATTATTATCAATCTAACTCATATTATTAGCCATATTATGCTTATATGATCGGTAGAACGATAATTTATATACTTATTACTCTTATTATTATCAATCTAACTCATATTATTAGCCATACTATGCTTTTATGATCGATAGAACGACAATTACTATACTTATTAGCCTTATTATTATCAATCTAACTCATATTATTAGCCATATTATGCTTATATGATCGATAGAACGACAATTACTATACTTATTACTCTTATTATTATCAATCGAACTCATATTATTAGCCATTCTATGCTTATATGATCGACAGAACGACAATTACTATACTGACTACACTCACAATTATCAATCTAACTCATATTATTAACCATATTATGCAGATATGGTCGATAGAACGACAATTACTATACTTATTAGTCTTATTATTATCAATCTAACTCATATTATTAGCGATATTATGCTTATATGATCGGTAGAACGACAATTACTATACTTATTACTCTTATTATTATCAATCTAACTCATATTATTTGCCATCTTATGCTTATATGATCGATAGAACGAAAATTACTATACTCATTACTCTTATTATTATCAATCTAACTCATATTATTAGCCATATTATGCTTATATGATCGATAGAACTACCATTACTATACTTATTGCACTCACTATTATCAATCTAACTCATATTATTAGCCATACTATGCTTATATGATCGACAGAACGACAATTACTATACTTATTACACTCACTATTATCAATCTAACTCATATTATTAGCCATATTATGCTTATATGATCGATAGAACGACAATTACTATACTTTTTACTCTTATTATTATCAATCTAACTCATATTATTAGCCATATTATGCTTATATGATCGGTAGAACGATAATTACAATACTTATTACACTTATTATTATCAATCTAACTCATATTATTAGCCACATTATGCTTGTATGATCGGTGGAACGATAATTACTATTCTTAATACTCTTATTATTATCAATCTAACTCTTATTATTAGCCATATTATGCTTATATGATCGATAGAACTACAATTACTATACTTATTACTCTTATTATTATCAATCTAACTCATATTATTAGCCACATTATGCTTATATGATCGATAGAACGACAATTACTATACTCCTTAGTCTTATTATTATCAATCTAACTCATATTATTAGTCATATTATGCTTATATGATCGATAGAACGACAATTACTATACTTTTTACTCTTATTATTATCAATCTAACTCACATTATTAGCCATATTATGCTTATATGATCGGTAGAACGATAATTACTATACTTATTACTCTTATTATTATCAATCTAACTCATATTATTAGCCATATTATGCTTATATGATCGATAGAACGGCAATTACTATACTTATTGCTCTTATTACGATCAATCTAACTCATATTATTAGCCACACTATGCTTATAGGATCGATAGAACTACAATTACTATACTCATTACTCTTATTATTATCAATCTAACTCATATTATTAGCCACATTATGCTTATAGGATCGATAGAACTACAATTACTATACTCATTACTCTTATTATTATCAATCTAACTCATATTATTAGCCATATTATGCTTATATGATCGATAGAACTACAATTACTATACTTATTACTCTTATTATTATCAATCGAACTCATATTATTAGCCATATTATGCTTATATGATCGATAGAACTACAATTACTATACTTATTAGTCTTATTATTATCAATCTACCTCACATTGTTAGCCATATTATGCTTATATGATCGATAGAACGACAATTACTATACTTATTACTCTTATTATTATCAATCTAACTCATATTATTTGCCATCTTATGCTTATATGATCGATAGAACGAAAATTACTATACACATTACTCTTATTATTATCAATCTAACTCATATTATTAGCCATATTATGCTTATATCATCGATAGAACGACAATTACTATACTTATTAGCCTTATTATTATCAATCTAACTCATATTATTAGCCATATTATGCTTATATGATCGATAGAACGACAATTACTATACTTATTACTCTTATTATTATCAATCGAACTCATATTATTAGCCATTCTATGCTTATATGATCGACAGAACAACAATTACTATACTGACTACACTCACTATTATCAATCTAACTCATATTATTAACCATATTATGCAGATATGGTCGATAGAACGACAATTACTATACTTATTACTCTTATTATTATCAATCTAACTCATATTGTTAGCCATACTATGCTTATATGATCGATAGAACGACAACTACTATGCTCACTACTCTTATTATTATCAATCTAACTGATATTATTAGCCATATTATGCTTATGTGATCGATAGCACAGCAATTACTATACTTACTGCTCTTATTATTATCTATCTAACTCATATGATTAGCCATATTATGCTTGTATGATCGGGAGAACGATAATTACTATACTTATTACTCTTATTATTATTCATCTAACTCATATTATTAATCATATTATGCTTATATGAGCAATGAAACTACAATTACTATACTTATTACACTCACTATTATCAATCTAACTCATATTATTAACCATATTATGCAGATATGATCGACAGAACGACAATTACTATACTTATTACACTCACTATTATCAATCTAACTCATATTATTAGCCATATTATGCTTATATGATCGATAGAACGACAATTACTATACTTTTTGCTCTTATTATTATCAATCTAACTCATATTATTAGCCATATTATGCTTATATGATCGATAGAACGACAATTACTATACTTATTACTCTTATTATTATCAATCTAACTCATATTATTAGCCATATTATGCTTATATGATCGATAGAACGACAATTACTATACTTTTTACTCTTATTATTATCAATCTAACTCATATTATTAGCCATATTATGCTTATATGATCGATAGAACTACAATTACTATACTTATTAGTCTTATTATTATCAATCTAACTCACATTGTTAGTCATATTATGCTTATATGATCGATAGATCGACAAGTACTATACTTATTACTCTTATTATTATGAATCGAACTCATATTATTTGCCATCTTATGCTTATATGATCGATAGAACGAAAATTACTATACTCATTACTCTTATTATTATCAATCTAACTCATATTATTAGCCATATTATGCTTATATGATCGATAGAACAACAATTACTATACTTATTACTCTTATTATTATCAATCGAACTCATATTATTAGCCATACTATGCTTATATGATCGATAGAACTACCATTACTATACTTATTACTCTTATTATTATCAATCGAACTCATATTATTAGCCATACTATGCTTATATGATCGACAGACCGACAATTACTATACTTATTGCACTCACTATTATCAATCTAACTCATATTATTAGCCATATTATGCTTATATGATCGGTAGAACGATAATTACTATACTTATTACACTTATTATTATCAATCTAACTCATATTATTAGCCACATTATGCTTGTATGATCGGTGGAACGATAATTACTATTCTTAATACTCTTATTATTATCAATCTAACTCATATTATTAGCCATATTATGCTTATATGATCGATAGAACTACAATTACTATACTCATTACTCTTATTATTATCAATCTAACTCATATTATTAGCCATATTATGCTTATATGATCGATAGAACGACAATTACTATACTTTTTACTCTTATTATTATCAATCTAACTCATATTATTAGCCACATTATGCTTATATGATCGGTAGAACGATAATTAATATACTTATTACTCTTATTATTATCAATCTAACTCATATTATTAGCCATACTATGCTTTTATGATCGATAGAACGACAATTACTATACTTATTAGTCTTATTATTATCAATCTAACTCATATTATTAGCCATATTATGCTTATATGATCGATAGAACGACAATTACTATACTTATTACTCTTATTATTATCAATCTGACTCATATTATTAGCCATATTATGCTTATACGATCGATAGAACGACAATTACTATACTTATTAGTCTTATTATTATCAATCTAACTCATATTATTAGCCATATTATGCTTATATGATCGATAGAACGGCAATTACTATACTTATTGCTCTTATAATTATCAATCTAACTCATATTATTAGCCACATTATGCTTATATGATCGACAGAACGACAATTACTATACTTATTGCACTCACTATTATCAATCTAACTCATATTATTAGCCATACTATGCTTATATGATCGACAGAACGACAATTACTATACTTATTACACTCACTATTATCAATCTAACTCATATTATTAGCCATATTATGCTTATATGATCGATAGAACGACAATTACTATACTTTTTACTCTTATTATTATCAATCTAACTCATATTATTAGCCATATTATGCTTATATGATCGGTAGAACGATAATTACTATACTTATTACACTTATTATTATCAATCTAACTCATATTATTAGCCACATTATGCTTGTATGATCGGTGGAACGATAATTACTATTCTTAATACTCTTATTATTATCAATCTAACTCATATTATTAGCCATATTATGCTTATATGATCGATAGAACTACAATTACTATACTTATTACTCTTATTATTATCAATCTACCTCATATTATTAGCCACATTATGCTTATATGATCGATAGAACGACAATTACTATACTCCTTAGTCTTATTATTATCAATCTAACTCATATTATTAGTCATATTATGCTTATATGATCGATAGAACGACAATTACTATACTTTTTACTCTTATTATTATCAATCTAACTCACATTATTAGCCATATTATGCTTATATGATCGGTATCAATCTAACTCATATTATTAGCCATATTATGCTTATATGATCGATAGAACGGCAATTACTATACTTATTGCTCTTATTACGATCAATCTAACTCATATTATTAGCCACACTATGCTTATATGATCGATAGAACGACAATTACTATACTTATTACTCTTATTATTATCAATCTGACTCATATTATTAGCCATATTATGCTTATACGATCGATAGAACGACAATTACTATACTTATTAGTCTTATTATTATCAATCTAACTCATATTATTAGCCATATTATGCTTATATGATCGATAGAACGGCAATTACTATACTTATTGCTCTTATTATTATCAATCTAACTCATATTATTAGCCACATTATGCTTATAGGATCGATAGAACTACAATTACTATACTCATTACTCTTATTATTATCAATCTAACTCATATTATTAGCCATATTATGCTTATATGATCGATAGAACTACAATTACTATACTTATTACTCTTATTATTATCAATCGAACTCATATTATTAGCCATATTATGCTTATATGATCGATAGAACTACAATTACTATACTTATTAGTCTTATTATTATCAATCTACCTCACATTGTTAGCCATATTATGCTTATATGATCGATAGAACGACAATTACTATACTTATTACTCTTATTATTATCAATCTAACTCATATTATTTGCCATCTTATGCTTATATGATCGATAGAACGAAAATTACTATACACATTACTCTTATTATTATCAATCTAACTCATATTATTAGCCATATTATGCTTATATCATCGATAGAACGACAATTACTATACCTTTTACTCTTATTATTATCAATCTAACTCATATTATTAGCCATATTATGCTTATATGATCGGTAGAACGATAATTTATATACTTATTACTCTTATTATTATCAATCTAACTCATATTATTAGCCATACTATGCTTTTATGATCGATAGAACGACAATTACTATACTTATTAGCCTTATTATTATCAATCTAACTCATATTATTAGCCATATTATGCTTATATGATCGATAGAACGACAATTACTATACTTATTACTCTTATTATTATCAATCGAACTCATATTATTAGCCATTCTATGCTTATATGATCGACAGAACGACAATTACTATACTGACTACACTCACAATTATCAATCTAACTCATATTATTAACCATATTATGCAGATATGGTCGATAGAACGACAATTACTATACTTATTAGTCTTATTATTATCAATCTAACTCATATTATTAGCGATATTATGCTTATATGATCGGTAGAACGACAATTACTATACTTATTACTCTTATTATTATCAATCTAACTCATATTATTTGCCATCTTATGCTTATATGATCGATAGAACGAAAATTACTATACTCATTACTCTTATTATTATCAATCTAACTCATATTATTAGCCATATTATGCTTATATGATCGATAGAACTACCATTACTATACTTATTGCACTCACTATTATCAATCTAACTCATATTATTAGCCATACTATGCTTATATGATCGACAGAACGACAATTACTATACTTATTACACTCACTATTATCAATCTAACTCATATTATTAGCCATATTATGCTTATATGATCGATAGAACGACAATTACTATACTTTTTACTCTTATTATTATCAATCTAACTCATATTATTAGCCATATTATGCTTATATGATCGGTAGAACGATAATTACTATACTTATTACACTTATTATTATCAATCTAACTCATATTATTAGCCACATTATGCTTGTATGATCGGTGGAACGATAATTACTATTCTTAATACTCTTATTATTATCAATCTAACTCATATTATTAGCCATATTATGCTTATATGATCGATAGAACTACAATTACTATACTCATTACTCTTATTATTATCAATCTAACTCATATTATTAGCCATATTATGCTTATATGATCGATAGAACGACAATTACTATACTTTTTACTCTTATTATTATCAATCTAACTCATATTATTAGCCACATTATGCTTATATGATCGGTAGAACGATAATTAATATACTTATTACTCTTATTATTATCAATCTAACTCATATTATTAGCCATACTATGCTTTTATGATCGATAGAACGACAATTACTATACTTATTAGTCTTATTATTATCAATCTAACTCATATTATTAGCCATATTATGCTTATACGATCGATAGAACGACAATTACTATACTTATTACTCTTATTATTATCAATCTGACTCATATTATTAGCCATATTATGCTTATACGATCGATAGAACGACAATTACTATACTTATTAGTCTTATTATTATCAATCTAACTCATATTATTAGCCATATTATGCTTATATGATCGATAGAACGGCAATTACTATACTTATTGCTCTTATTATTATCAATCTAACTCATATTATTAGCCACATTATGCTTATATGATCGACAGAACGACAATTACTATACTTATTGCACTCACTATTATCAATCTAACTCATATTATTAGCCATACTATGCTTATATGATCGACAGAACGACAATTACTATACTTATTACACTCACTATTATCAATCTAACTCATATTATTAGCCATATTATGCTTATATGATCGATAGAACGACAATTACTATACTTTTTACTCTTATTATTATCAATCTAACTCATATTATTAGCCATATTATGCTTATATGATCGATAGAACGACAATTACTATACTTTTTACTCTTATTATTATCAATCTAACTCATATTATTAGCCATATTATGCTTATATGATCGATAGAACTACAATTACTATACTTATTAGTCTTATTATTATCAATCTAACTCACATTGTTAGTCATATTATGCTTATATGATCGATAGATCGACAAGTACTATACTTATTCCTCTTATTATTATGAATCGAACTCATATTATTTGCCATCTTATGCTTATATGATCGATAGAACGAAAATTACTATACTCATTACTCTTATTATTATCAATCTAACTCATATTATTAGCCATATTATGCTTATATGATCGATAGAACAACAATTACTATACTTATTACTCTTATTATTATCAATCGAACTCATATTATTAGCCATACTATGCTTATATGATCGATAGAACTACCATTACTATACTTATTACTCTTATTATTATCAATCGAACTCATATTATTAGCCATACTATGCTTATATGATCGACAGACCGACAATTACTATACTTATTGCACTCACTATTATCAATCTAACTCATATTATTAGCCATATTATGCTTATATGATCGGTAGAACGATAATTACTATACTTATTACACTTATTATTATCAATCTAACTCATATTATTAGCCACATTATGCTTGTATGATCGGTGGAACGATAATTACTATTCTTAATACTCTTATTATTATCAATCTAACTCATATTATTAGCCATATTATGCTTATATGATCGATAGAACTACAATTACTATACTCATTACTCTTATTATTATCAATCTAACTCATATTATTAGCCATATTATGCTTATATGATCGATAGAACGACAATTACTATACTTTTTACTCTTATTATTATCAATCTAACTCATATTATTAGCCACATTATGCTTATATGATCGGTAGAACGATAGTTAATATACTTATTACTCTTATTATTATCAATCTAACTCATATTATTAGCCATACTATGCTTTTATGATCGATAGAACGACAATTACTATACTTATTAGTCTTATTATTATCAATCTAACTCATATTATTAGCCATATTATGCTTATATGATCGATAGAACGACAATTACTATACTTATTACTCTTATTATTATCAATCTGACTCATATTATTAGCCATATTATGCTTATACGATCGATAGAACGACAATTACTATACTTATTAGTCTTATTATTATCAATCTAACTCATATTATTAGCCATATTATGCTTATATGATCGATAGAACGGCAATTACTATACTTATTGCTCTTATAATTATCAATCTAACTCATATTATTAGCCACATTATGCTTATATGATCGACAGAACGACAATTACTATACTTATTGCACTCACTATTATCAATCTAACTCATATTATTAGCCATACTATGCTTATATGATCGACAGAACGACAATTACTATACTTATTACACTCACTATTATCAATCTAACTCATATTATTAGCCATATTATGCTTATATGATCGATAGAACGACAATCACTATACTTTTTACTCTTATTATTATCAATCTAACTCATATTATTAGCCATATTATGCTTATACGATCGGTAGAACGATAATTACTATACATATTACACTTATTATTATCAATCTAACTCATATTATTAGCCACATTATGCTTGTATGATCGGTGGAACGATAATTACTATTCTTAATACTCTTATTATTATCAATCTAACTCATATTATTAGCCATATTATGCTTATATGATCGATAGAACTACAATTACTATACTTATTACTCTTATTATTATCAATCTAACTCATATTATTAGCCACATTATGCTTATATGATCGATAGAACGACAATTACTATACTCCTTAGTCTTATTATTATCAATCTAACTCATATTATTAGTCATATTATGCTTATATGATCGATAGAACGACAATTACTATACTTTTTACTCTTATTATTATCAATCTAACTCACATTATTAGCCATATTATGCTTATATGATCGGTATCAATCTAACTCATATTATTAGCCATATTATGCTTATATGATCGATAGAACGGCAATTACTATACTTATTGCTCTTATTACGATCAATCTAACTCATATTATTAGCCACACTATGCTTATATGATCGATAGAACGACAATTACTATACTTATTACTCTTATTATTATCAATCTGACTCATATTATTAGCCATATTATGCTTATACGATCGATAGAACGACAATTACTATACTTATTAGTCTTATTATTATCAATCTAACTCATATTATTAGCCATATTATGCTTATATGATCGATAGAACGGCAATTACTATACTTATTGCTCTTATTATTATCAATCTAACTCATATTATTAGCCACATTATGCTTATAGGATCGATAGAACTACAATTACTATACTCATTACTCTTATTATTATCAATCTAACTCATATTATTAGCCATATTATGCTTATATGATCGATAGAACTACAATTACTATACTTATTACTCTTATTATTATCAATCGAACTCATATTATTAGCCATATTATGCTTATATGATCGATAGAACTACAATTACTATACTTATTAGTCTTATTATTATCAATCTACCTCACATTGTTAGCCATATTATGCTTATATGATCGATAGAACGACAATTACTATACTTATTACTCTTATTATTATCAATCTAACTCATATTATTTGCCATCTTATGCTTATATGATCGATAGAACGAAAATTACTATACACATTACTCTTATTATTATCAATCTAACTCATATTATTAGCCATATTATGCTTATATCATCGATAGAACGACAATTACTATACCTTTTACTCTTATTATTATCAATCTAACTCATATTATTAGCCATATTATGCTTATATGATCGGTAGAACGATAATTTATATACTTATTACTCTTATTATTATCAATCTAACTCATATTATTAGCCATACTATGCTTTTATGATCGATAGAACGACAATTACTATACTTATTAGCCTTATTATTATCAATCTAACTCATATTATTAGCCATATTATGCTTGTATGATCGATAGAACGACAATTACTATACTTATTACTCTTATTATTATCAATCGAACTCATATTATTAGCCATTCTATGCTTATATGATCGACAGAACGACAATTACTATACTGACTACACTCACAATTATCAATCTAACTCATATTATTAACCATATTATGCAGATATGGTCGATAGAACGACAATTACTATACTTATTAGTCTTATTATTATCAATCTAACTCATATTATTAGCGATATTATGCTTATATGATCGGTAGAACGACAATTACTATACTTATTACTCTTATTATTATCAATCTAACTCATATTATTTGCCATCTTATGCTTATATGATCGATAGAACGAAAATTACTATACTCATTACTCTTATTATTATCAATCTAACTCATATTATTAGCCATATTATGCTTATATGATCGATAGAACTACCATTACTATACTTATTGCACTCACTATTATCAATCTAACTCATATTATTAGCCATACTATGCTTATATGATCGACAGAACGACAATTACTATACTTATTACACTCACTATTATCAATCTAACTCATATTATTAGCCATATTATGCTTATATGATCGATAGAACGACAATTACTATACTTTTTACTCTTATTATTATCAATCTAACTCATATTATTAGCCATATTATGCTTATATGATCGGTAGAACGATAATTACTATACTTATTACACTTATTATTATCAATCTAACTCATATTATTAGCCACATTATGCTTGTATGATCGGTGGAACGATAATTACTATTCTTAATACTCTTATTATTATCAATCTAACTCATATTATTAGCCATATTATGCTTATATGATCGATAGAACTACAATTACTATACTCATTACTCTTATTATTATCAATCTAACTCATATTATTAGCCATATTATGCTTATATGATCGATAGAACGACAATTACTATACTTTTTACTCTTATTATTATCAATCTAACTCATATTATTAGCCACATTATGCTTATATGATCGGTAGAACGATAATTAATATACTTATTACTCTTATTATTATCAATCTAACTCATATTATTAGCCATACTATGCTTTTATGATCGATAGAACGACAATTACTATACTTATTAGTCTTATTATTATCAATCTAACTCATATTATTAGCCATATTATGCTTATATGATCGATAGAACGACAATTACTATACTTATTACTCTTATTATTATCAATCTGACTCATATTATTAGCCATATTATGCTTATACGATCGATAGAACGACAATTACTATACTTATTAGTCTTATTATTATCAATCTAACTCATATTATTAGCCATATTATGCTTATATGATCGATAGAACGGCAATTACTATACTTATTGCTCTTATTATTATCAATCTAACTCATATTATTAGCCACATTATGCTTATATGATCGACAGAACGACAATTACTATACTTATTGCACTCACTATTATCAATCTAACTCATATTATTAGCCATACTATGCTTATATGATCGACAGAACGACAATTACTATACTTATTACACTCACTATTATCAATCTAACTCATATTATTAGCCATATTATGCTTATATGATCGATAGAACGACAATTACTATACTTTTTACTCTTATTATTATCAATCTAACTCATATTATTAGCCATATTATGCTTATATGATCGGTATAACGATAATTACTATACTTATTACACTTATTATTATCAATCTAACTCATATTATTAGCCACATTATGCTTGTATGATCGGTGGAACGATAATTACTATTCTTAATACTCTTATTATTATCAATCTAACTCATATTATTAGCCATATTATGCTTATATGATCGATAGAACTACAATTACTATACTTATTACTCTTATTATTATCAATCTAACTCATATTATTAGCCACATTATGCTTATATGATCGATAGAACGACAATTACTATACTCCTTAGTCTTATTATTATCAATCTAACTCATATTATTAGCCATATTATGCTTATATGATCGATAGAACGGCAATTACTATACTTATTGCTCTTATTATTATCAATCTAACTCATATTATTAGCCACATTATGCTTATATGATCGACAGAACGACAATTACTATACTTATTGCACTCACTATTATCAATCTAACTCATATTATTAGCCATACTATGCTTATATGATCGACAGAACGACAATTACTATACTTATTACACTCACTATTATCAATCTAACTCATATTATTAGCCATATTATGCTTATATGATCGATAGAACGACAATTACTATACTTTTTACTCTTATTATTATCAATCTAACTCACATTATTAGCCATATTATGCTTATATGATCGGTAGAACGATAATTACTATACTTATTACTCTTATTATTATCAATCTAACTCATATTATTAGCCATATTATGCTTATATGATCGATAGAACGGCAATTACTATACTTATTGCTGTTATTACGATCAATCTAACTCATATTATTAGCCACACTATGCTTATATGATCGATAGAACGACAGTTACTATACTTATTACTCTTATTATTATCAATCTGACTCATATTATTAGCCATATTATGCTTATACGATCGATAGAACGACAATTACTATACTTATTAGTCTTATTATTATCAATCTAACTCATATTATTAGCCATATTATGCTTATATGATCGATAGAACGGCAATTACTATACTTATTGCTCTTATTATTATCAATCTAACTCATATTATTAGCCACATTATGCTTATAGGATCGATAGAACTACAATTACTATACTCATTACTCTTATTATTATCAATCTAACTCATATTATTAACCATATTATGCAGATATGGTCGATAGAACGACAATTACTATACTTATTAGTCTTATTATTATCAATCTAACTCATATTATTTGCCATCTTATGCTTATATGATCGATAGAACGAAAATTACTATACACATTACTCTTATTATTATCAATCTAACTCATATTATTAGCCATATTATGCTTATATCATCGATAGAACGACAATTACTATACCTTTTACTCTTATTATTATCAATCTAACTCATATTATTAGCCATATTATGCTTATATGATCGGTAGAACGATAATTTATATACTTATTACTCTTATTATTATCAATCTAACTCATATTATTAGCCATACTATGCTTTTATGATCGATAGAACGACAATTACTATACTTATTACACTCACTATTATCAATCTAACTCATATTATTAGCCATATTATGCTTATATGATCGATAGAACGACAATTACTATACTTTTTACTCTTATTATTATCAATCTAACTCATATTATTAGCCATATTATGCTTATATGATCGGTAGAACGATAATTACTATACTTATTACACTTATTATTATCAATCTAACTCATATTATTAGCCACATTATGCTTGTATGATCGGTGGAACGATAATTACTATACTTATTGCTCTTATTACGATCAATCTAACTCATATTATTAGCCACACTATGCTTATAGGATCGATAGAACTACAATTACTATACTCATTACTCTTATTATTATCAATCTAACTCATATTATTAGCCATATTATGCTTATATGATCGATAGAACTACAATTACTATACTTATTACTCTTATTATTATCAATCGAACTCATATTATTAGCCATACTATGCTTTTATGATCGATAGAACGACAATTACTATACTTATTAGCCTTATTATCATCAATCTAACTCATATTATTAGCCATATTATGCTTATATGATCGATAGAACGACAATTACTATACTTATTACTCTTATTATTATCAATCGAACTCATATTATTAGCCATTCTATGCTTATATGATCGACAGAACAACAATTACTATACTGACTACACTCACTATTATCAATCTAACTCATATTATTAACCATATTATGCAGATATGGTCGATAGAACGACAATTACTATACTTATTACTCTTATTATTATCAATCTAACTCATATTGTTAGCCATACTATGCTTATATGATCGATAGAACGACAACTACTATGCTCACTACTCTTATTATTATCAATCTAACTGATATTATTAGCCATATTATGCTTATGTGATCGATAGCACAGCAATTACTATACTTACTGCTCTTATTATTATCTATCTAACTCATATGATTAGCCATATTATGCTTGTATGATCGGGAGAACGATAATTACTATACTTATTACTCTTATTATTATTCATCTAACTCATATTATTAATCATATTATGCTTATATGAGCAATGAAACTACAATTACTATACTTATTACACTCACTATTATCAATCTAACTCATATTATTAACCATATTATGCAGATATGGTCGATAGAACGACAATTACTATACTTATTAGTCTTATTATTATCAATCTAACTCATATTATTAGCCATATTATGCTTATATGATCGATAGAACGACAATTACTATACTTTTTGCTCTTATTATTATCAATCTAACTCATATTATTAGCCATATTATGCTTATATGATCGATAGAACGACAATTACTATACTTATTACTCTTATTATTATCAATCTAACTCATATTATTAGCCATATTATGCTTATATGATCGATAGAACGACAATTACTATACTTTTTACTCTTATTATTATCAATCTAACTCATATTATTAGCCATATTATGCTTATATGATCGATAGAACTACAATTACTATACTTATTAGTCTTATTATTATCAATCTAACTCACATTGTTAGTCATATTATGCTTATATGATCGATAGAACGACAATTACTATACTTATTACTCTTATTATTATGAATCGAACTCATATTATTTGCCATCTTATGCTTATATGATCGATAGAACGAAAATTACTATACTCATTACTCTTATTATTATCAATCTAACTCATATTATTAGCCATATTATGCTTATATGATCGATAGAACAACAATTACTATACTTATTACTCTTATTATTATCAATCGAACTCATATTATTAGCCATACTATGCTTATATGATCGATAGAACTACCATTACTATACTTATTACTCTTATTATTATCAATCGAACTCATATTATTAGCCATACTATGCTTATATGATCGACAGACCGACAATTACTATACTTATTGCACTCACTATTATCAATCTAACTCATATTATTAGCCATATTATGCTTATATGATCGGTAGAACGATAATTACTATACTTATTACACTTATTATTATCAATCTAACTCATATTATTAGCCACATTATGCTTGTATGATCGGTGGAACGATAATTACTATTCTTAATACTCTTATTATTATCAATCTAACTCATATTATTAGCCATATTATGCTTATATGATCGATAGAACTACAATTACTATACTCATTACTCTTATTATTATCAATCTAACTCATATTATTAGCCATATTATGCTTATATGATCGATAGAACGACAATTACTATACTTTTTACTCTTATTATTATCAATCTAACTCATATTATTAGCCACATTATGCTTATATGATCGGTAGAACGATAATTAATATACTTATTACTCTTATTATTATCAATCTAACTCATATTATTAGCCATACTATGCTTTTATGATCGATAGAACGACAATTACTATACTTATTAGTCTTATTATTATCAATCTAACTCATATTATTAGCCATATTATGCTTATATGATCGATAGAACGACAATTACTATACTTATTACTCTTATTATTATCAATCTGACTCATATTATTAGCCATATTATGCTTATACGATCGATAGAACGACAATTACTATACTTATTAGTCTTATTATTATCAATCTGACTCATATTATTAGCCATATTATGCTTATATGATCGATAGAACGGCAATTACTATACTTATTGCTCTTATTATTATCAATCTAACTCATATTATTAGCCACACTATGCTTATAGGATCGATAGAACTACAATTACTATACTCATTACTCTTATTATTATCAATCTAACTCATATTATTAGCCATATTATGCTTATATGATCGATAGAACTACAATTACTATACTTATTACTCTTATTATTATCAATCGAACTCATATTATTAGCCATATTATGCTTATATGATCGATAGAACGACAATTACTATACTTATTACTCTTATTATTATCAATCTAACTCATATTATTTGCCATCTTATGCTTATATGATCGATAGAACGAAAATTACTATACACATTACTCTTATTATTATCAATCTAACTCATATTATTAGCCATATTATGCTTATATCATCGATAGAACGACAATTACTATACCTTTTACTCTTATTATTATCAATCTAACTCATATTATTAGCCATATTATGCTTATATGACCGGTAGAACGATAATTTATATACTTATTACTCTTATTATTATCAATCTAACTCATATTATTAGCCATACTATGCTTTTATGATCGATAGAACGACAATTACTATACTTATTAGCCTTATTATTATCAATCTAACTCATATTATTAGCCATATTATGCTTATATGATCGATAGAACGACAATTACTATACTTATTACTCTTATTATTATCAATCGAACTCATATTATTAGCCATTCTATGCTTATATGATCGACAGAACGACAATTACTATACTGACTACACTCACAATTATCAATCTAACTCATATTATTAACCATATTATGCAGATATGGTCGATAGAACGACAATTACTATACTTATTAGTCTTATTATTATCAATCTAACTCATATTATTAGCGATATTATGCTTATATGATCGGTAGAACGACAATTACTATACTTATTACTCTTATTATTATCAATCTAACTCATATTATTTGCCATCTTATGCTTATATGATCGATAGAACGAAAATTACTATACTCATTACTCTTATTATTATCAATCTAACTCATATTATTAGCCATATTATGCTTATATGATCGATAGAACTACCATTACTATACTTATTGCACTCACTATTATCAATCTAACTCATATTATTAGCCATACTATGCTTATATGATCGACAGAACGACAATTACTATACTTATTACACTCACTATTATCAATCTAACTCATATTATTAGCCATATTATGCTTATATGATCGATAGAACGACAATTACTATACTTTTTACTCTTATTATTATCAATCTAACTCATATTATTAGCCATATTATGCTTATATGATCGGTAGAACGATAATTACTATACTTATTACACTTATTATTATCAATCTAACTCATATTATTAGCCACATTATGCTTGTATGATCGGTGGAACGATAATTACTATTCTTAATACTCTTATTATTATCAATCTAACTCTTATTATTAGCCATATTATGCTTATATGATCGATAGAACTACAATTACTATACTTATTACTCTTATTATTATCAATCTAACTCATATTATTAGCCACATTATGCTTATATGATCGATAGAACGACAATTACTATACTCCTTAGTCTTATTATTATCAATCTAACTCATATTATTAGTCATATTATGCTTATATGATCGATAGAACGACAATTACTATACTTTTTACTCTTATTATTATCAATCTAACTCACATTATTAGCCATATTATGCTTATATGATCGGTAGAACGATAATTACTATACTTATTACTCTTATTATTATCAATCTAACTCATATTATTAGCCATATTATGCTTATATGATCGATAGAACGGCAATTACTATACTTATTGCTCTTATTACGATCAATCTAACTCATATTATTAGCCACACTATGCTTATAGGATCGATAGAACTACAATTACTATACTCATTACTCTTATTATTATCAATCTAACTCATATTATTAGCCATATTATGCTTATATGATCGATAGAACTACAATTACTATACTTATTACTCTTATTATTATCAATCGAACTCATATTATTAGCCATATTATGCTTATATGATCGATAGAACTACAATTACTCTACTTATTAGTCTTATTATTATCAATCTACCTCACATTGTTAGCCATATTATGCTTATATGATCGATAGAACGACAATTACTATACTTATTACTCTTATTATTATCAATCTAACTCATATTATTTGCCATCTTATGCTTATATGATCGATAGAACGAAAATTACTATACACATTACTCTTATTATTATCAATCTAACTCATATTATTAGCCATATTATGCTTATATCATCGATAGAACGACAATTACTATACCTTTTACTCTTATTATTATCAATCTAACTCATATTATTAGCCATATTATGCTTATATGATCGGTAGAACGATAATTTATATACTTATTACTCTTATTATTATCAATCTAACTCATATTATTAGCCATACTATGCTTTTATGATCGATAGAACGACAATTACTATACTTATTAGCCTTATTATCATCAATCTAACTCATATTATTAGCCATATTATGCTTATATGATCGATAGAACGACAATTACTATACTTATTACTCTTATTATTATCAATCGAACTCATATTATTAGCCATTCTATGCTTATATGATCGACAGAACAACAATTACTATACTGACTACACTCACTATTATCAATCTAACTCATATTATTAACCATATTATGCAGATATGGTCGATAGAACGACAATTACTATACTTATTAGTCTTATTATTATCAATCTAACTCATATTATTAGCGATATTATGCTTATATGATCGGTAGAACGACAATTACTATACTTATTACTCTTATTATTATCAATCTAACTCATATTATTTGCCATCTTATGCTTATATGATCGATAGAACGAAAATTACTATACTCATTACTCTTATTATTATCAATCTAACTCATATTATTAGCCATATTATGCTTATATGATCGATAGAACTACCATTACTATACTTATTGCACTCACTATTATCAATCTAACTCATATTATTAGCCATACTATGCTTATATGATCGACAGAACGACAATTACTATACTTATTACACTCACTATTATCAATCTAACTCATATTATTAGCCATATTATGCTTATATGATCGATAGAACGACAATTACTATACTTTTTACTCTTATTATTATCAATCTAACTCATATTATTAGCCATATTATGCTTATATGATCGGTAGAACGATAATTACTATACTTATTACACTTATTATTATCAATCTAACTCATATTATTAGCCACATTATGCTTGTATGATCGGTGGAACGATAATTACTATTCTTAATACTCTTATTATTATCAATCTAACTCTTATTATTAGCCATATTATGCTTATATGATCGATAGAACTACAATTACTATACTTATTACTCTTATTATTATCAATCTAACTCATATTATTAGCCACATTATGCTTATATGATCGATAGAACGACAATTACTATACTCCTTAGTCTTATTATTATCAATCTAACTCATATTATTAGTCATATTATGCTTATATGATCGATAGAACGACAATTACTATACTCCTTAGTCTTATTATTATCAATCTAACTCATATTATTAGTCATATTATGCTTATATGATCGATAGAACGACAATTACTATACTTTTTACTCTTATTATTATCAATCTAACTCACATTATTAGCCATATTATGCTTATATGATCGGTAGAACGATAATTACTATACTTATTACTCTTATTATTATCAATCTAACTCATATTATTAGCCATATTATGCTTATATGATCGATAGAACGGCAATTACTATACTTATTGCTCTTATTACGATCAATCTAACTCATATTATTAGCCACACTATGCTTATAGGATCGATAGAACTACAATTACTATACTCATTACTCTTATTATTATCAATCTAACTCATATTATTAGCCATATTATGCTTATATGATCGATAGAACTACAATTACTATACTTATTACTCTTATTATTATCAATCGAACTCATATTATTAGCCATACTATGCTTTTATGATCGATAGAACGACAATTACTATACTTATTAGCCTTATTATCATCAATCTAACTCATATTATTAGCCATATTATGCTTATATGATCGATAGAACGACAATTACTATACTTATTACTCTTATTATTATCAATCGAACTCATATTATTAGCCATTCTATGCTTATATGATCGACAGAACAACAATTACTATACTGACTACACTCACTATTATCAATCTAACTCATATTATTAACCATATTATGCAGATATGGTCGATAGAACGACAATTACTATACTTATTACTCTTATTATTATCAATCTAACTCATATTGTTAGCCATACTATGCTTATATGATCGATAGAACGACAACTACTATGCTCACTACTCTTATTATTATCAATCTAACTGATATTATTAGCCATATTATGCTTATGTGATCGATAGCACAGCAATTACTATACTTACTGCTCTTATTATTATCTATCTAACTCATATGATTAGCCATATTATGCTTGTATGATCGGGAGAACGATAATTACTATACTTATTACTCTTATTATTATTCATCTAACTCATATTATTAATCATATTATGCTTATATGAGCAATGAAACTACAATTACTATACTTATTACACTCACTATTATCAATCTAACTCATATTATTAACCATATTATGCAGATATGGTCGATAGAACGACAATTACTATACTTATTAGTCTTATTATTATCAATCTAACTCATATTATTAGCCATATTATGCTTATATGATCGATAGAACGACAATTACTATACTTTTTGCTCTTATTATTATCAATCTAACTCATATTATTAGCCATATTATGCTTATATGATCGATAGAACGACAATTACTATACTTATTAGTCTTATTATTATCAATCTAACTCATATTATTAGCCATATTATGCTTATATGATCGATAGAACGACAATTACTATACTTTTTACTCTTATTATTATCAATCTAACTCATATTATTAGCCATATTATGCTTATATGATCGATAGAACTACAATTACTATACTTATTAGTCTTATTATTATCAATCTAACTCACATTGTTAGTCATATTATGCTTATATGATCGATAGAACGACAATTACTATACTTATTACTCTTATTATTATGAATCGAACTCATATTATTTGCCATCTTATGCTTATATGATCGATAGAACGAAAATTACTATACTCATTACTCTTATTATTATCAATCTAACTCATATTATTAGCCATATTATGCTTATATGATCGATAGAACAACAATTACTATACTTATTACTCTTATTATTATCAATCGAACTCATATTATTAGCCATACTATGCTTATATGATCGATAGAACTACCATTACTATACTTATTACTCTTATTATTATCAATCGAACTCATATTATTAGCCATACTATGCTTATATGATCGACAGACCGACAATTACTATACTTATTGCACTCACTATTATCAATCTAACTCATATTATTAGCCATATTATGCTTATATGATCGGTAGAACGATAATTACTATACTTATTACACTTATTATTATCAATCTAACTCATATTATTAGCCACATTATGCTTGTATGATCGGTGGAACGATAATTACTATTCTTAATACTCTTATTATTATCAATCTAACTCATATTATTAGCCATATTATGCTTATATGATCGATAGAACTACAATTACTATACTCATTACTCTTATTATTATCAATCTAACTCATATTATTAGCCATATTATGCTTATATGATCGATAGAACGACAATTACTATACTTTTTACTCTTATTATTATCAATCTAACTCATATTATTAGCCACATTATGCTTATATGATCGGTAGAACGATAATTAATATACTTATTACTCTTATTATTATCAATCTAACTCATATTATTAGCCATACTATGCTTTTATGATCGATAGAACGACAATTACTATACTTATTAGTCTTATTATTATCAATCTAACTCATATTATTAGCCATATTATGCTTATATGATCGATAGAACGACAATTACTATACTTATTACTCTTATTATTATCAATCTGACTCATATTATTAGCCATATTATGCTTATACGATCGATAGAACGACAATTACTATACTTATTAGTCTTATTATTATCAATCTAACTCATATTATTAGCCATATTATGCTTATATGATCGATAGAACGGCAATTACTATACTTATTGCTCTTATTATTATCAATCTAACTCATATTATTAGCCACACACTGCTTATAGGATCGATAGAACTACAATTACTATACTCATTACTCTTATTATTATCAATCTAACTCATATTATTAGCCATATTATGCTTATATGATCGATAGAACTACAATTACTATACTTATTACTCTTATTATTATCAATCGAACTCATATTATTAGCCATATTATGCTTATATGATCGATAGAACGACAATTACTATACTTATTACTCTTATTATTATCAATCTAACTCATATTATTTGCCATCTTATGCTTATATGATCGATAGAACGAAAATTACTATACACATTACTCTTATTATTATCAATCTAACTCATATTATTAGCCATATTATGCTTATATCATCGATAGAACGACAATTACTATACCTTTTACTCTTATTATTATCAATCTAACTCATATTATTAGCCATATTATGCTTATATGACCGGTAGAACGATAATTTATATACTTATTACTCTTATTATTATCAATCTAACTCATATTATTAGCCATACTATGCTTTTATGATCGATAGAACGACAATTACTATACTTATTAGCCTTATTATTATCAATCTAACTCATATTATTAGCCATATTATGCTTATATGATCGATAGAACGACAATTACTATACTTATTACTCTTATTATTATCAATCGAACTCATATTATTAGCCATTCTATGCTTATATGATCGACAGAACGACAATTACTATACTGACTACACTCACAATTATCAATCTAACTCATATTATTAACCATATTATGCAGATATGGTCGATAGAACGACAATTACTATACTTATTAGTCTTATTATTATCAATCTAACTCATATTATTAGCGATATTATGCTTATATGATCGGTAGAACGACAATTACTATACTTATTACTCTTATTATTATCAATCTAACTCATATTATTTGCCATCTTATGCTTATATGATCGATAGAACGAAAATTACTATACTCATTACTCTTATTATTATCAATCTAACTCATATTATTAGCCATATTATGCTTATATGATCGATAGAACTACCATTACTATACTTATTGCACTCACTATTATCAATCTAACTCATATTATTAGCCATACTATGCTTATATGATCGACAGAACGACAATTACTATACTTATTGCACTCACTATTATCAATCTAACTCATATTATTAGCCACATTATGCTTGTATGATCGGTGGAACGATAATTACTATTCTTAATACTCTTATTATTATCAATCTAACTCTTATTATTAGCCATATTATGCTTATATGATCGATAGAACTACAATTACTATACTTATTACTCTTATTATTATCAATCTAACTCATATTATTAGCCACATTATGCTTATATGATCGATAGAACGACAATTACTATACTCCTTAGTCTTATTATTATCAATCTAACTCATATTATTAGTCATATTATGCTTATATGATCGATAGAACGACAATTACTATACTTTTTACTCTTATTATTATCAATCTAACTCACATTATTAGCCATATTATGCTTATATGATCGGTAGAACGATAATTACTATACTTATTACTCTTATTATTATCAATCTAACTCATATTATTAGCCATATTATGCTTATATGATCGATAGAACGGCAATTACTATACTTATTGCTCTTATTACGATCAATCTAACTCATATTATTAGCCACACTATGCTTATAGGATCGATAGAACTACAATTACTATACTCATTACTCTTATTATTATCAATCTAACTCATATTATTAGCCATATTATGCTTATATGATCGATAGAACTACAATTACTATACTTATTACTCTTATTATTATCAATCGAACTCATATTATTAGCCATATTATGCTTATATGATCGATAGAACTACAATTACTATACTTATTAGTCTTATTATTATCAATCTACCTCACATTGTTAGCCATATTATGCTTATATGATCGATAGAACGACAATTACTATACTTATTACTCTTATTATTATCAATCTAACTCATATTATTTGCCATCTTATGCTTATATGATCGATAGAACGAAAATTACTATACACATTACTCTTATTATTATCAATCTAACTCATATTATTAGCCATATTATGCTTATATCATCGATAGAACGACAATTACTATACCTTTTACTCTTATTATTATCAATCTAACTCATATTATTAGCCATATTATGCTTATATGATCGGTAGAACGATAATTTATATACTTATTACTCTTATTATTATCAATCTAACTCATATTATTAGCCATACTATGCTTTTATGATCGATAGAACGACAATTACTATACTTATTAGCCTTATTATCATCAATCTAACTCATATTATTAGCCATATTATGCTTATATGATCGATAGAACGACAATTACTATACTTATTACTCTTATTATTATCAATCGAACTCATATTATTAGCCATTCTATGCTTATATGATCGACAGAACAACAATTACTATACTGACTACACTCACTATTATCAATCTAACTCATATTATTAACCATATTATGCAGATATGGTCGATAGAACGACAATTACTATACTTATTACTCTTATTATTATCAATCTAACTCATATTGTTAGCCATACTATGCTTATATGATCGATAGAACGACAACTACTATGCTCACTACTCTTATTATTATCAATCTAACTGATATTATTAGCCATATTATGCTTATGTGATCGATAGCACAGCAATTACTATACTTACTGCTCTTATTATTATCTATCTAACTCATATGATTAGCCATATTATGCTTGTATGATCGGGAGAACGATAATTACTATACTTATTACTCTTATTATTATTCATCTAACTCATATTATTAATCATATTATGCTTATATGAGCAATGAAACTACAATTACTATACTTATTACACTCACTATTATCAATCTAACTCATATTATTAACCATATTATGCAGATATGGTCGATAGAACGACAATTACTATACTTATTAGTCTTATTATTATCAATCTAACTCATATTATTAGCCATATTATGCTTATATGATCGATAGAACGACAATTACTATACTTTTTGCTCTTATTATTATCAATCTAACTCATATTATTAGCCATATTATGCTTATATGATCGATAGAACGACAATTACTATACTTATTACTCTTATTATTATCAATCTAACTCATATTATTAGCCATATTATGCTTATATGATCGATAGAACGACAATTACTATACTTTTTACTCTTATTATTATCAATCTAACTCATATTATTAGCCATATTATGCTTATATGATCGATAGAACTACAATTACTATACTTATTAGTCTTATTATTATCAATCTAACTCACATTGTTAGTCATATTATGCTTATATGATCGATAGAACGACAATTACTATACTTATTACTCTTATTATTATGAATCGAACTCATATTATTAGCCACACTATGCTTATAGGATCGATAGAACTACAATTACTATACTCATTACTCTTATTATTATCAATCTAACTCATATTATTAGCCATATTATGCTTATATGATCGATAGAACTACAATTACTATACTTATTACTCTTATTATTATCAATCGAACTCATATTATTAGCCATATTATGCTTATATGATCGATAGAACTACAATTACTATACTTATTAGTCTTATTATTATCAATCTACCTCACATTGTTAGCCATATTATGCTTATATGATCGATAGAACGACAATTACTATACTTATTACTCTTATTATTATCAATCTAACTCATATTATTTGCCATCTTATGCTTATATGATCGATAGAACGAAAATTACTATACACATTACTCTTATTATTATCAATCTAACTCATATTATTAGCCATATTATGCTTATATCATCGATAGAACGACAATTACTATACCTTTTACTCTTATTATTATCAATCTAACTCATATTATTAGCCATATTATGCTTATATGATCGGTAGAACGATAATTTATATACTTATTACTCTTATTATTATCAATCTAACTCATATTATTAGCCATACTATGCTTTTATGATCGATAGAACGACAATTACTATACTTATTAGCCTTATTATCATCAATCTAACTCATATTATTAGCCATATTATGCTTATATGATCGATAGAACGACAATTACTATACTTATTACTCTTATTATTATCAATCGAACTCATATTATTAGCCATTCTATGCTTATATGATCGACAGAACAACAATTACTATACTGACTACACTCACTATTATCAATCTAACTCATATTATTAACCATATTATGCAGATATGGTCGATAGAACGACAATTACTATACTTATTACTCTTATTATTATCAATCTAACTCATATTGTTAGCCATACTATGCTTATATGATCGATAGAACGACAACTACTATGCTCACTACTCTTATTATTATCAATCTAACTGATATTATTAGCCATATTATGCTTATGTGATCGATAGCACAGCAATTACTATACTTACTGCTCTTATTATTATCTATCTAACTCATATGATTAGCCATATTATGCTTGTATGATCGGAAGAACGATAATTACTATACTTATTACTCTTATTATTATTCATCTAACTCATATTATTAATCATATTATGCTTATATGAGCAATGAAACTACAATTACTATACTTATTACACTCACTATTATCAATCTAACTCATATTATTAACCATATTATGCAGATATGGTCGATAGAACGACAATTACTATACTTATTAGTCTTATTATTATCAATCTAACTCATATTATTAGCCATATTATGCTTATATGATCGATAGAACGACAATTACTATACTTTTTGCTCTTATTATTATCAATCTAACTCATATTATTAGCCATATTATGCTTATATGATCGATAGAATGACAATTACTATACTTATTACTCTTATTATTATCAATCTAACTCATATTATTAGCCATATTATGCTTATATGATCGATAGAACGACAATTACTATACTTTTTACTCTTATTATTATCAATCTAACTCATATTATTAGCCATATTATGCTTATATGATCGATAGAACTACAATTACTATACTTATTAGTCTTATTATTATCAATCTAACTCACATTGTTAGTCATATTATGCTTATATGATCGATAGAACGACAATTACTATACTTATTACTCTTATTATTATGAATCGAACTCATATTATTTGCCATCTTATGCTTATATGATCGATAGAACGAAAATTACTATACTCATTACTCTTATTATTATCAATCTAACTCATATTATTAGCCATATTATGCTTATATGATCGATAGAACAACAATTACTATACTTATTACTCTTATTATTATCAATCGAGCTCATATTATTAGCCATACTATGCTTATATGATCGATAGAACTACAATTACTATACTTATTAGTCTTATTATTATCAATCTAACTCACATTGTTAGTCATATTATGCTTATATGATCGATAGAACGACAATTACTATACTTATTACTCTTATTATTATGAATCGAACTCATATTATTTGCCATCTTATGCTTATATGATCGATAGAACGAAAATTACTATACTCATTACTCTTATTATTATCAATCTAACTCATATTATTAGCCATATTATGCTTATATGATCGATAGAACAACAATTACTATACTTATTACTCTTATTATTATCAATCGAGCTCATATTATTAGCCATACTATGCTTATATGATCGATAGAACTACCATTACTATACTTATTGCTCTTATTATTATCAATCTAACTCATATTATTAGCCACACTATGCTTATAGGATCGATAGAACTACAATTACTATACTCATTACTCTTATTATTATCAATCTAACTCATATTATTAGCCATATTATGCTTATATGATCGATAGAACTACAATTACTATACTTATTACTCTTATTATTATCAATCGAACTCATATTATTAGCCATATTATGCTTATATGATCGATAGAACTACAATTACTATACTTATTAGTCTTATTATTATCAATCTACCTCACATTGTTAGCCATATTATGCTTATATGATCGATAGAACGACAATTACTATACTTATTACTCTTATTATTATCAATCCAACTCATATTATTTGCCATCTTATGCTTATATGATCGATAGAACGAAAATTACTATACTTATTACTCTTATTATTATCAATCGAACTCATATTATTAGCCATATTATGCTTATATGATCGATAGAACTACAATTACTATACTTATTAGTCTTATTATTATCAATCTACCTCACATTGTTAGCCATATTATGCTTATATGATCGATAGAACGACAATTACTATACTTATTACTCTTATTATTATCCATCTAACTCATATTATTTGCCATCTTATGCTTATATGATCGATAGAACGAAAATTACTATACACATTACTCTTATTATTATCAATCTAACTCATATTATTAGCCATATTATGCTTATATCATCGATAGAACGACAATTACTATACCTTTTACTCTTATTATTATCAATCTAACTCATATTATTAGCCATATTATGCTTATATGATCGGTAGAACGATAATTTATATACTTATTACTCTTATTATTATCAATCTAACTCATATTATTAGCCATACTATGCTTTTATGATCGATAGAACGACAATTACTATACTTATTAGCCTTATTATCATCAATCTAACTCATATTATTAGCCATATTATGCTTATATGATCGATAGAACGACAATTACTATACTTATTACTCTTATTATTATCAATCGAACTCATATTATTAGCCATTCTATGCTTATATGATCGACAGAACAACAATTACTATACTGACTACACTCACTATTATCAATCTAACTCATATTATTAACCATATTATGCAGATATGGTCGATAGAACGACAATTACTATACTTATTACTCTTATTATTATCAATCTAACTCATATTGTTAGCCATACTATGCTTATATGATCGATAGAACGACAACTACTATGCTCACTACTCTTATTATTATCAATCTAACTGATATTATTAGCCATATTATGCTTATGTGATCGATAGCACAGCAATTACTATACTTACTGCTCTTATTATTATCTATCTAACTCATATGATTAGCCATATTATGCTTGTATGATCGGGAGAACGATAATTACTATACTTATTACTCTTATTATTATTCATCTAACTCATATTATTAATCATATTATGCTTATATGAGCAATGAAACTACAATTACTATACTTATTACACTCACTATTATCAATCTAACTCATATTATTAACCATATTATGCAGATATGGTCGATAGAACGACAATTACTATACTTATTAGTCTTATTATTATCAATCTAACTCATATTATTAGCCATATTATGCTTATATGATCGATAGAACGACAATTACTATACTTTTTGCTCTTATTATTATCAATCTAACTCATATTATTAGCCATATTATGCTTATATGATCGATAGAACGACAATTACTATACTTATTACTCTTATTATTATCAATCTAACTCATATTATTAGCCATATTATGCTTATATGATCGATAGAACGACAATTACTATACTTTTTACTCTTATTATTATCAATCTAACTCATATTATTAGCCATATTATGCTTATATGATCGATAGAACTACAATTACTATACTTATTAGTCTTATTATTATCAATCTAACTCACATTGTTAGTCATATTATGCTTATATGATCGATAGAACGACAATTACTATACTTATTACTCTTATTATTATGAATCGAACTCATATTATTAGCCACACTATGCTTATAGGATCGATAGAACTACAATTACTATACTCATTACTCTTATTATTATCAATCTAACTCATATTATTAGCCATATTATGCTTATATGATCGATAGAACTACAATTACTATACTTATTACTCTTATTATTATCAATCGAACTCATATTATTAGCCATATTATGCTTATATGATCGATAGAACTACAATTACTATACTTATTAGTCTTATTATTATCAATCTACCTCACATTGTTAGCCATATTATGCTTATATGATCGATAGAACGACAATTACTATACTTATTACTCTTATTATTATCAATCTAACTCATATTATTTGCCATCTTATGCTTATATGATCGATAGAACGAAAATTACTATACACATTACTCTTATTATTATCAATCTAACTCATATTATTAGCCATACTATGCTTATATGATCGATAGAACTACCATTACTATACTTATTGCTCTTATTATTATCAATCTAACTCATATTATTAGCCACACTATGCTTATAGGATCGATAGAACTACAATTACTATACTCATTACTCTTATTATTATCAATCTAACTCATATTATTAGCCATATTATGCTTATATGATCGATAGAACTACAATTACTATACTTATTACTCTTATTATTATCAATCGAACTCATATTATTAGCCATATTATGCTTATATGATCGATAGAACTACAATTACTATACTTATTAGTCTTATTATTATCAATCTACCTCACATTGTTAGCCATATTATGCTTATATGATCGATAGAACGACAATTACTATACTTATTACTCTTATTATTATCAATCCAACTCATATTATTTGCCATCTTATGCTTATATGATCGATAGAACGAAAATTACTATACTTATTACTCTTATTATTATCAATCGAACTCATATTATTAGCCATATTATGCTTATATGATCGATAGAACTACAATTACTATACTTATTAGTCTTATTATTATCAATCTACCTCACATTGTTAGCCATATTATGCTTATATGATCGATAGAACGACAATTACTATACTTATTACTCTTATTATTATCAATCTAACTCATATTATTTGCCATCTTATGCTTATATGATCGATAGAACGAAAATTACTATACACATTACTCTTATTATTATCAATCTAACTCATATTATTAGCCATATTATGCTTATATCATCGATAGAACGACAATTACTATACCTTTTACTCTTATTATTATCAATCTAACTCATATTATTAGCCATATTATGCTTATATGATCGGTAGAACGATAATTTATATACTTATTACTCTTATTATTATCAATCTAACTCATATTATTAGCCATACTATGCTTTTATGATCGATAGAACGACAATTACTATACTTATTAGCCTTATTATCATCAATCTAACTCATATTATTAGCCATATTATGCTTATATGATCGATAGAACGACAATTACTATACTTATTACTCTTATTATTATCAATCGAACTCATATTATTAGCCATTCTATGCTTATATGATCGACAGAACAACAATTACTATACTGACTACACTCACTATTATCAATCTAACTCATATTATTAACCATATTATGCAGATATGGTCGATAGAACGACAATTACTATACTTATTACTCTTATTATTATCAATCTAACTCATATTGTTAGCCATACTATGCTTATATGATCGATAGAACGACAACTACTATGCTCACTACTCTTATTATTATCAATCTAACTGATATTATTAGCCATATTATGCTTATGTGATCGATAGCACAGCAATTACTATACTTACTGCTCTTATTATTATCTATCTAACTCATATGATTAGCCATATTATGCTTGTATGATCGGGAGAACGATAATTACTATACTTATTACTCTTATTATTATTCATCTAACTCATATTATTAATCATATTATGCTTATATGAGCAATGAAACTACAATTACTATACTTATTACACTCACTATTATCAATCTAACTCATATTATTAACCATATTATGCAGATATGGTCGATAGAACGACAATTACTATACTTATTAGTCTTATTATTATCAATCTAACTCATATTATTAGCCATATTATGCTTATATGATCGATAGAACGACAATTACTATACTTTTTGCTCTTATTATTATCAATCTAACTCATATTATTAGCCATATTATGCTTATATGATCGATAGAACGACAATTACTATACTTATTACTCTTATTATTATCAATCTAACTCATATTATTAGCCATATTATGCTTATATGATCGATAGAACGACAATTACTATACTTTTTACTCTTATTATTATCAATCTAACTCATATTATTAGCCATATTATGCTTATATGATCGATAGAACTACAATTACTATACTTATTAGTCTTATTATTATCAATCTAACTCACATTGTTAGTCATATTATGCTTATATGATCGATAGAACGACAATTACTATACTTATTACTCTTATTATTATGAATCGAACTCATATTATTAGCCACACTATGCTTATAGGATCGATAGAACTACAATTACTATACTCATTACTCTTATTATTATCAATCTAACTCATATTATTAGCCATATTATGCTTATATGATCGATAGAACTACAATTACTATACTTATTACTCTTATTATTATCAATCGAACTCATATTATTAGCCATATTATGCTTATATGATCGATAGAACTACAATTACTATACTTATTAGTCTTATTATTATCAATCTACCTCACATTGTTAGCCATATTATGCTTATATGATCGATAGAACGACAATTACTATACTTATTACTCTTATTATTATCAATCTAACTCATATTATTTGCCATCTTATGCTTATATGATCGATAGAACGAAAATTACTATACACATTACTCTTATTATTATCAATCTAACTCATATTATTAGCCATATTATGCTTATATCATCGATAGAACGACAATTACTATACCTTTTACTCTTATTATTATCAATCTAACTCATATTATTAGCCATATTATGCTTATATGATCGGTAGAACGATAATTTATATACTTATTACTCTTATTATTATCAATCTAACTCATATTATTAGCCATACTATGCTTTTATGATCGATAGAACGACAATTACTATACTTATTAGCCTTATTATCATCAATCTAACTCATATTATTAGCCATATTATGCTTATATGATCGATAGAACGACAATTACTATACTTATTACTCTTATTATTATCAATCGAACTCATATTATTAGCCATTCTATGCTTATATGATCGACAGAACAACAATTACTATACTGACTACACTCACTATTATCAATCTAACTCATATTATTAACCATATTATGCAGATATGGTCGATAGAACGACAATTACTATACTTATTACTCTTATTATTATCAATCTAACTCATATTGTTAGCCATACTATGCTTATATGATCGATAGAACGACAACTACTATGCTCACTACTCTTATTATTATCAATCTAACTGATATTATTAGCCATATTATGCTTATGTGATCGATAGCACAGCAATTACTATACTTACTGCTCTTATTTTTATCTATCTAACTCATATGATTAGCCATATTATGCTTGTATGATCGGGAGAACGATAATTACTATACTTATTACTCTTATTATTATTCATCTAACTCATATTATTAATCATATTATGCTTATATGAGCAATGAAACTACAATTACTATACTTATTACACTCACTATTATCAATCTAACTCATATTATTAACCATATTATGCAGATATGGTCGATAGAACGACAATTACTATACTTATTAGTCTTATTATTATCAATCTAACTCATATTATTAGCCATATTATGCTTATATGATCGATAGAACGACAATTACTATACTTTTTGCTCTTATTATTATCAATCTAACTCATATTATTAGCCATATTATGCTTATATGATCGATAGAACGACAATTACTATACTTATTACTCTTATTATTATCAATCTAACTCATATTATTAGCCATATTATGCTTATATGATCGATAGAACAACAATTACTATACTTATTACTCTTATTATTATCAATCGAGCTCATATTATTAGCCATACTATGCTTATATGATCGATAGAACTACCATTACTATACTTATTGCTCTTATTATTATCAATCTAACTCATATTATTAGCCACACTATGCTTATAGGATCGATAGAACTACAATTACTATACTCATTACTCTTATTATTATCAATCTAACTCATATTATTAGCCATATTATGCTTATATGATCGATAGAACTACAATTACTATACTTATTACTCTTATTATTATCAATCGAACTCATATTATTAGCCATATTATGCTTATATGATCGATAGAACTACAATTACTATACTTATTAGTCTTATTATTATCAATCTACCTCACATTGTTAGCCATATTATGCTTATATGATCGATAGAACGACAATTACTATACTTATTACTCTTATTATTATCAATCCAACTCATATTATTTGCCATCTTATGCTTATATGATCGATAGAACGAAAATTACTATACTTATTACTCTTATTATTATCAATCGAACTCATATTATTAGCCATATTATGCTTATATGATCGATAGAACTACAATTACTATACTTATTAGTCTTATTATTATCAATCTACCTCACATTGTTAGCCATATTATGCTTATATGATCGATAGAACGACAATTACTATACTTATTACTCTTATTATTATCCATCTAACTCATATTATTTGCCATCTTATGCTTATATGATCGATAGAACGAAAATTACTATACACATTACTCTTATTATTATCAATCTAACTCATATTATTAGCCATATTATGCTTATATCATCGATAGAACGACAATTACTATACCTTTTACTCTTATTATTATCAATCTAACTCATATTATTAGCCATATTATGCTTATATGATCGGTAGAACGATAATTTATATACTTATTACTCTTATTATTATCAATCTAACTCATATTATTAGCCATACTATGCTTTTATGATCGATAGAACGACAATTACTATACTTATTAGCCTTATTATCATCAATCTAACTCATATTATTAGCCATATTATGCTTATATGATCGATAGAACGACAATTACTATACTTATTACTCTTATTATTATCAATCGAACTCATATTATTAGCCATTCTATGCTTATATGATCGACAGAACAACAATTACTATACTGACTACACTCACTATTATCAATCTAACTCATATTATTAACCATATTATGCAGATATGGTCGATAGAACGACAATTACTATACTTATTACTCTTATTATTATCAATCTAACTCATATTGTTAGCCATACTATGCTTATATGATCGATAGAACGACAACTACTATGCTCACTACTCTTATTATTATCAATCTAACTGATATTATTAGCCATATTATGCTTATGTGATCGATAGCACAGCAATTACTATACTTACTGCTCTTATTATTATCTATCTAACTCATATGATTAGCCATATTATGCTTGTATGATCGGGAGAACGATAATTACTATACTTATTACTCTTATTATTATTCATCTAACTCATATTATTAATCATATTATGCTTATATGAGCAATGAAACTACAATTACTATACTTATTACACTCACTATTATCAATCTAACTCATATTATTAACCATATTATGCAGATATGGTCGATAGAACGACAATTACTATACTTATTAGTCTTATTATTATCAATCTAACTCATATTATTAGCCATATTATGCTTATATGATCGATAGAACGACAATTACTATACTTTTTGCTCTTATTATTATCAATCTAACTCATATTATTAGCCATATTATGCTTATATGATCGATAGAACGACAATTACTATACTTATTACTCTTATTATTATCAATCTAACTCATATTATTAGCCATATTATGCTTATATGATCGATAGAACGACAATTACTATACTTTTTACTCTTATTATTATCAATCTAACTCATATTATTAGCCATATTATGCTTATATGATCGATAGAACTACAATTACTATACTTATTAGTCTTATTATTATCAATCTAACTCACATTGTTAGTCATATTATGCTTATATGATCGATAGAACGACAATTACTATACTTATTACTCTTATTATTATGAATCGAACTCATATTATTAGCCACACTATGCTTATAGGATCGATAGAACTACAATTACTATACTCATTACTCTTATTATTATCAATCTAACTCATATTATTAGCCATATTATGCTTATATGATCGATAGAACTACAATTACTATACTTATTACTCTTATTATTATCAATCGAACTCATATTATTAGCCATATTATGCTTATATGATCGATAGAACTACAATTACTATACTTATTAGTCTTATTATTATCAATCTACCTCACATTGTTAGCCATATTATGCTTATATGATCGATAGAACGACAATTACTATACTTATTACTCTTATTATTATCAATCTAACTCATATTATTTGCCATCTTATGCTTATATGATCGATAGAACGAAAATTACTATACACATTACTCTTATTATTATCAATCTAACTCATATTATTAGCCATATTATGCTTATATCATCGATAGAACGACAATTACTATACCTTTTACTCTTATTATTATCAATCTAACTCATATTATTAGCCATATTATGCTTATATGATCGGTAGAACGATAATTTATATACTTATTACTCTTATTATTATCAATCTAACTCATATTATTAGCCATACTATGCTTTTATGATCGATAGAACGACAATTACTATACTTATTAGCCTTATTATCATCAATCTAACTCATATTATTAGCCATATTATGCTTATATGATCGATAGAACGACAATTACTATACTTATTACTCTTATTATTATCAATCGAACTCATATTATTAGCCATTCTATGCTTATATGATCGACAGAACAACAATTACTATACTGACTACACTCACTATTATCAATCTAACTCATATTATTAACCATATTATGCAGATATGGTCGATAGAACGACAATTACTATACTTATTACTCTTATTATTATCAATCTAACTCATATTGTTAGCCATACTATGCTTATATGATCGATAGAACGACAACTACTATGCTCACTACTCTTATTATTATCAATCTAACTGATATTATTAGCCATATTATGCTTATGTGATCGATAGCACAGCAATTACTATACTTACTGCTCTTATTATTATCTATCTAACTCATATGATTAGCCATATTATGCTTGTATGATCGGGAGAACGATAATTACTATACTTATTACTCTTATTATTATTCATCTAACTCATATTATTAATCATATTATGCTTATATGAGCAATGAAACTACAATTACTATACTTATTACACTCACTATTATCAATCTAACTCATATTATTAACCATATTATGCAGATATGGTCGATAGAACGACAATTACTATACTTATTAGTCTTATTATTATCAATCTAACTCATATTATTAGCCATATTATGCTTATATGATCGATAGAACGACAATTACTATACTTTTTGCTCTTATTATTATCAATCTAACTCATATTATTAGCCATATTATGCTTATATGATCGATAGAACGACAATTACTATACTTATTACTCTTATTATTATCAATCTAACTCATATTATTAGCCATATTATGCTTATATGATCGATAGAACGACAATTACTATACTTTTTACTCTTATTATTATCAATCTAACTCATATTATTAGCCATATTATGCTTATATGATCGATAGAACTACAATTACTATACTTATTAGTCTTATTATTATCAATCTAACTCACATTGTTAGTCATATTATGCTTATATGATCGATAGAACGACAATTACTATACTTATTACTCTTATTATTATGAATCGAACTCATATTATTTGCCATCTTATGCTTATATGATCGATAGAACGAAAATTACTATACTCATTACTCTTATTATTATCAATCTAACTCATATTATTAGCCATATTATGCTTATATGATCGATAGAACAACAATTACTATACTTATTACTCTTATTATTATCAATCGAGCTCATATTATTAGCCATACTATGCTTATATGATCGATAGAACTACCATTACTATACTTATTACTCTTATTATTATCAATCGAACTCATATTATTAGCCATACTATGCTTATATGATCGACAGACCGACAATTACTATACTTATTGCACTCACTATTATCAATCTAACTCATATTATTAGCCATATTATGCTTATATGATCGGTAGAACGATAATTACTATACTTATTACACTTATTATTATCAATCTAACTCATATTATTAGCCACATTATGCTTGTATGATCGGTGGAACGATAATTACTATTCTTAATACTCTTATTATTATCAATCTAACTCATATTATTAGCCATATTATGCTTATATGATCGATAGAACTACAATTACTATACTCATTACTCTTATTATTATCAATCTAACTCATATTATTAGCCATATTATGCTTATATGATCGATAGAACGACAATTACTATACTTTTTACTCTTATTATTATCAATCTAACTCATATTATTAGCCACATTATGCTTATATGATCGGTAGAACGATAATTAATATACTTATTACTCTTATTATTATCAATCTAACTCATATTATTAGCCATACTATGCTTTTATGATCGATAGAACGACAATTACTATACTTATTAGTCTTATTATTATCAATCTAACTCATATTATTAGCCATATTATGCTTATATGATCGATAGAACGACAATTACTATACTTATTACTCTTATTATTATCAATCTGACTCATATTATTAGCCATATTATGCTTATACGATCGATAGAACGACAATTACTATACTTATTAGTCTTATTATTATCAATCTAACTCATATTATTAGCCATATTATGCTTATATGATCGATAGAACGGCAATTACTATACTTATTGCTCTTATTATTATCAATCTAACTCATATTATTAGCCACACTATGCTTATAGGATCGATAGAACTACAATTACTATACTCATTACTCTTATTATTATCAATCTAACTCATATTATTAGCCATATTATGCTTATATGATCGATAGAACTACAATTACTATACTTATTACTCTTATTATTATCAATCGAACTCATATTATTAGCCATATTATGCTTATATGATCGATAGAACTACAATTACTATACTTATTAGTCTTATTATTATCAATCTACCTCACATTGTTAGCCATATTATGCTTATATGATCGATAGAACGACAATTACTATACTTATTACTCTTATTATTATCAATCCAACTCATATTATTTGCCATCTTATGCTTATATGATCGATAGAACGAAAATTACTATACACATTACTCTTATTATTATCAATCTAACTCACATTGTTAGCCATATTATGCTTATATGATCGATAAAACGACAATTACTATACTTATTACTCTTATTATTATCAATCTAACTCATATTACTTGCCATCTTATGCTTATATGATCGATAGAACTACAATTACTATACTTATTAGTCTTATTATTATCAATCTAACTCACATTGTTAGCCATATTATGCTTATATGATCGATAGAACGACAATTACTATACTTATTACTCTTATTATTATCAATCTAACTCATATTATTTGCCATCTTATGCTTATATGATCGATAGAACGAAAATTACTATACTCATTACTCTTATTATTATCAATCTAACTCATATTATTAGCCATATTATGCTTATATGATCGATAGAACTACCATTACTATACTTATTACTCTTATTATTATCAATCGAACTCATATTATTAGCCATACTATGCTTATATGATCGACAGAACGACAATTACTATACTTATTGCACTCACTATTATCAATCTAACTCACATTGTTAGCCATATTATGCTTATATGATCGATAGAACTACAATTACTATACTTATTACTCTTATTATTATCAATCTAACTCATATTATTAGCCACATTATGCTTATATGATCGATAGAACGACAATTACTATACTCCTTAGTCTTATTATTATCAATCTAACTCATATTATTAGTCATATTATGCTTATATGATCGATAGAACTACCATTACTATACTTATTACTCTTATTATTATCAATCGAACTCATATTATTAGCCATACTATGCATATATGATCGACAGAACGACAATTACTATACTTATTGCACTCACTATTATCAATCTAACTCATATTATTAGCCATACTATGCTTATATGATCGACAGAACGACAATTACTATACTTATTACACTCACTATTATCAATCTAACTCATATTATTAGCCATATTATGCTTATATGATCGATAGAACGACAATTACTATACTTTTTACTCTTATTATTATCAATCTAACTCATATTATTAGCCATATTATGCTTATATGATCGGTAGAACGATAATTACTATACTTATTACACTTATTATTATCAATCTAACTCATATTATTAGCCACATTATGCTTATATGATCGATAGAACGACAATTACTATACTCCTTAGTCTTATTATTATCAATCTAACTCATATTATTAGTCATATTATGCTTATATGATCGATAGAACGACAATTACTATACTTTTTACTCTTATTATTATCAATCTAACTCACATTATTAGCCATATTATGCTTATATGATCGGTAGAACGATAATTACTATACTTATTACTCTTATTATTATCAATCTAACTCATATTATTAGCCATATTATGCTTATATGATCGATAGAACGGCAATTACTATACTTATTGCTCTTATTACGATCAATCTAACTCATATTATTAGCCACACTATGCTTATATGATCGATAGAACGACAATTACTATACTTATTACTCTTATTATTATCAATCTGACTCATATTATTAGCCATATTATGCTTATACGATCGATAGAACGACAATTACTATACTTATTAGTCTTATTATTATCAATCTAACTCATATTATTAGCCATATTATGCTTATATGATCGATAGAACGGCAATTACTATACTTATTGCTCTTATTATTATCAATCTAACTCATATTATTAGCCACATTATGCTTATAGGATCGATAGAACTACAATTACTATACTCATTACTCTTATTATTATCAATCTAACTCATATTATTAGCCATATTATGCTTATATGATCGATAGAACTACAATTACTATACTTATTAGTCTTATTATTATCAATCTACCTCACATTGTTAGCCATATTATGCTTATATCATCGATAGAACGACAATTACTATACCTTTTACTCTTATTATTATCAATCTAACTCATATTATTAGCCATATTATGCTTATATGATCGGTAGAACGATAATTTATATACTTATTACTCTTATTATTATCAATCTAACTCATATTATTAGCCATACTGTGCTTTTATGATCGATAGAACGACAATTACTATACTTATTAGCCTTATTATTATCAATCTAACTCATATTATTAGCCATATTATGCTTATATGATCGATAGAACGACAATTACTATACTTATTACTCTTATTATTATCAATCGAACTCATATTATTAGCCATTCTATGCTTATATGATCGACAGAACGACAATTACTATACTGACTACACTCACAATTATCAATCTAACTCATATTATTAACCATATTATGCAGATATGGTCGATAGAACGACAATTACTATACTTATTAGTCTTATTATTATCAATCTAACTCATATTATTAGCCATATTATGATTATATGATCGATAGAACGACAATTACTATACTTTTTACTCTTATTATTATCAATCGAACTCATATTATTAGCCATATTATGCTTATATGATCGATAGAACTACAATTACTATACTTATTAGTCTTATTATTATCAATCTAACTCACATTGTTAGCCATATTATGCTTATATGATCGATAAAACGACAATTACTATACTTATTACTCTTATTATTATCAATCTAACTCATATTACTTGCCATCTTATGCTTATATGATCGATAGAACTACAATTACTATACTTATTAGTCTTATTATTATCAATCTAACTCACATTGTTAGCCATATTATGCTTATATGATCGATAGAACGACAATTACTATACTTATTACTCTTATTATTATCAATCTAACTCATATTATTTGCCATCTTATGCTTATATGATCGATAGAACGAAAATTACTATACTCATTACTCTTATTATTATCAATCTAACTCATATTATTAGCCATATTATGCTTATATGATCGATAGAACTACCATTACTATACTTATTACTCTTATTATTATCAATCGAACTCATATTATTAGCCATACTATGCTTATATGATCGACAGAACGACAATTACTATACTTATTGCACTCACTATTATCAATCTAACTCATATTATTAGCCATACTATGCTTATATGATCGACAGAACGACAATTACTATACTTATTACACTCACTATTATCAATCTAACTCATATTATTAGCCATATTATGCTTATATGATCGATAGAACGACAATTACTATACTTTTTACTCTTATTATTATCAATCTAACTCATATTGTTAGCCATATTATGCTTATATGATCGGTAGAACGATAATTACTATACTTATTACACTTATTATTATCAATCTAACTCATATTATTAGCCACATTATGCTTGTATGATCGGTGGAACGATAATTACTATTCTTAATACTCTTATTATTATCAATCTAACTCATATTATTAGCCATATTATGCTTATATGATCGATAGAACTACAATTACTATACTTATTACTCTTATTATTATCAATCTAACTCATATTATTAGCCACATTATGCTTATATGATCGATAGAACGACAATTACTATACTCCTTAGTCTTATTATTATCAATCTAACTCATATTATTAGTCATATTATGCTTATATGATCGATAGAACTACCATTACTATACTTATTACTCTTATTATTATCAATCGAACTCATATTATTAGCCATACTATGCATATATGATCGACAGAACGACAATTACTATACTTATTGCACTCACTATTATCAATCTAACTCATATTATTAGCCATACTATGCTTATATGATCGACAGAACGACAATTACTATACTTATTACACTCACTATTATCAATCTAACTCATATTATTAGCCATATTATGCTTATATGATCGATAGAACGACAATTACTATACTTTTTACTCTTATTATTATCAATCTAACTCATATTATTAGCCATATTATGCTTATATGATCGGTAGAACGATAATTACTATACTTATTACACTTATTATTATCAATCTAACTCATATTATTAGCCACATTATGCTTATATGATCGATAGAACGACAATTACTATACTCCTTAGTCTTATTATTATCAATCTAACTCATATTATTAGTCATATTATGCTTATATGATCGATAGAACGACAATTACTATACTTTTTACTCTTATTATTATCAATCTAACTCACATTATTAGCCATATTATGCTTATATGATCGGTAGAACGATAATTACTATACTTATTACTCTTATTATTATCAATCTAACTCATATTATTAGCCATATTATGCTTATATGATCGATAGAACGGCAATTACTATACTTATTGCTCTTATTACGATCAATCTAACTCATATTATTAGCCACACTATGCTTATATGATCGATAGAACGACAATTACTATACTTATTACTCTTATTATTATCAATCTGACTCATATTATTAGCCATATTATGCTTATACGATCGATAGAACGACAATTACTATACTTATTAGTCTTATTATTATCAATCTAACTCATATTATTAGCCATATTATGCTTATATGATCGATAGAACGGCAATTACTATACTTATTGCTCTTATTATTATCAATCTAACTCATATTATTAGCCACATTATGCTTATAGGATCGATAGAACTACAATTACTATACTCATTACTCTTATTATTATCAATCTAACTCATATTATTAGCCATATTATGCTTATATGATCGATAGAACTACAATTACTATACTTATTACTCTTATTATTATCAATCGAACTCATATTATTAGCCATATTATGCTTATATGATCGATAGAACTACAATGACTATACTTATTAGTCTTATTATTATCAATCTACCTCACATTGTTAGCCATATTATGCTTATATGATCGATAGAACGACAATTACTATACTTATTACTCTTATTATTATCAATCTAACTCATATTATTTGCCATCTTATGCTTATATGATCGATAGAACGAAAATTACTATACACATTACTCTTATTATTATCAATCTAACTCATATTATTAGCCATATTATGCTTATATCATCGATAGAACGACAATTACTATACCTTTTACTCTTATTATTATCAATCTAACTCATATTATTAGCCATATTATGCTTATATGATCGGTAGAACGATAATTTATATACTTATTACTCTTATTATTATCAATCTAACTCATATTATTAGCCATACTATGCTTTTATGATCGATAGAACGACAATTACTATACTTATAAGCCTTATTATTATCAATCTAACTCATATTATTAGCCATATTATGCTTATATGATCGATAGAACGACAATTACTATACTTATTACTCTTATTATTATCAATCGAACTCATATTATTAGCCATTCTATGCTTATATGATCGACAGAACGACAATTACTATACTGACTACACTCACAATTATCAATCTAACTCATATTATTAACCATATTATGCAGATATGGTCGATAGAACGACAATTACTATACTTATTAGTCTTATTATTATCAATCTAACTCATATTATTAGCCATATTATGCTTATATGATCGGTAGAACGACAATTACTATACTTATTACTCTTATTATTATCAATCTAACTCATATTATTTGCCATCTTATGCTTATATGATCGATAGAACGAAAATTACTATACTCATTACTCTTATTATTATCAATCTAACTCATATTATTAGCCATATTATGCTTATATGATCGATAGAACTACCATTACTATACTTATTACTCTTATTATTATCAATCGAACTCATATTATTAGCCATACTATGCTTATATGATCGACAGAACGACAATTACTATACTTATTGCACTCACTATTATCAATCTAACTCATATTATTAGCCATACTATGCTTATATGATCGACAGAACGACAATTACTATACTTATTACACTCACTATTATCAATCTAACTCATATTATTAGCCATATTATGCTTATATGATCGATAGAACGACAATTACTATACTTTTTACTCTTATTATTATCAATCTAACTCATATTATTAGCCATATTATGCTTATATGATCGGTAGAACGATAATTACTATACTTATTACACTTATTATTATCAATCTAACTCATATTATTAGCCACATTATGCTTGTATGATCGGTGGAACGATAATTACTATTCTTAATACTCTTATTATTATCAATCTAACTCATATTATTAGCCATATTATGCTTATATGATCGATATAACTACAATTACTATACTTATTACTCTTATTATTATCAATCTAACTCATATTATTAGCCATATTATGCTTATATGATCGATAGAACGACAATTACTATACTTATTACTCTTATTATTATCAATCTGACTCATATTATTAGCCATATTATGCTTATACGATCGATAGAACGACAATTACTATACTTATTAGTCTTATTATTATCAATCTAACTCATATTATTGGCCATATTATGCTTATATGATCGATAGAACGGCAATTACTATACTTATTGCTCTTATTATTATCAATCTAACTCATATTATTAGCCACATTATGCTTATAGGATCGATAGAACTACAATTACTATACTCATTACTCTTATTATTATCAATCTAACTCATATTATTAGCCATATTATGCTTATATGATCGATAGAACTACAATTACTATACTTATTACTCTTATTATTATCAATCGAACTCATATTATTAGCCATATTATGCTTATATGATCGATAGAACTACAATTACTATACTTATTAGTCTTATTATTATCAATCTACCTCACATTGTTAGCCATATTATGCTTATATGATCGATAGAACGACAATTACTATACTTATTACTCTTATTATTATCAATCCAACTCATATTATTTGCCATCTTATGCTTATATGATCGATAGAACGAAAATTACTATACACATTACTCTTATTATTATCAATCTAACTCATATTATTAGCCATATTATGCTTATATCATCGATAGAACGACAATTACTATACCTTTTACTCTTATTATTATCAATCTAACTCATATTATTAGCCATATTATGCTTATATGATCGGTAGAACGATAATTTATATACTTATTACTCTTATTATTATCAATCTAACTCATATTATTAGCCATACTATGCTTTTATGATCGATAGAACGACAATTACTATACTTATTAGCCTTATTAATATCAATCTAACTCATATTATTAGCCATATTATGCTTATATGATCGATAGAACGACAATTACTATACTTATTACTCTTATTATTATCAATCGAACTCATATTATTAGCCATTCTATGCTTATATGATCGACAGAACGACAATTACTATACTGACTACACTCACAATTATCAATCTAACTCATATTATTAACCATATTATGCAGATATGGTCGATAGAACGACAATTACTATACTTATTAGTCTTATTATTATCAATCTAACTAATATTATTAGCCATATTATGATTATATGATCGATAGAACGACAATTACTATACTTTTTACTCTTATTATTATCAATCGAACTCATATTATTAGCCATATTATGCTTATATGATCGATAGAACTACAATTACTATACTTATTAGTCTTATTATTATCAATCTAACTCACATTGTTAGCCATATTATGCTTATATGATCGATAGAACGACAATTACTATACTTATTACTCTTATTATTATCAATCTAACTCATATTATTTGCCATCTTATGCTTATATGATCGATAGAACGAAAATTACTATACTCATTACTCTTATTATTATCAATCTAACTCATATTATTAGCCATATTATGCTTATATGATCGATAGAACTACCATTACTATACTTATTACTCTTATTATTATCAATCGAACTCATATTATTAGCCATACTATGCTTATATGATCGACAGAACGACAATTACTATACTTATTGCACTCACTATTATCAATCTAACTCATATTATTAGCCATACTATGCTTATATGATCGACAGAACGACAATTACTATACTTATTACACTCACTATTATCAATCTAACTCATATTATTAGCCATATTATGCTTATATGGTCGATAGAACGACAATTACTATACTTTTTACTCTTATTATTATCAATCTAACTCATATTATTAGCCATATTATGCTTATATGATCGGTAGAACGATAATTACTATACTTATTACACTTATTATTATCAATCTAACTCATATTATTAGCCACATTATGCTTGTATGATCGGTGGAACGATAATTACTATTCTTAATACTCTTATTATTATCAATCTAACTCATATTATTAGCCATATTATGCTTATATGATCGATAGAACTACAATTACTATACTTATTACTCTTATTATTATCAATCTAACTCATATTATTAGCCACATTATGCTTATATGATCGATAGAACGACAATTACTATACTTATTAGTCTTATTATTATCAATCTAACTCATATTATTAGCGATATTATGCTTATATGATCGGTAGAACGACAATTACTATACTTATTACTCTTATTATTATCAATCTAACTCATATTATTTGCCATCTTATGCTTATATGATCGATAGAACGAAAATTACTATACTCATTACTCTTATTATTATCAATCTAACTCATATTATTAGCCATATTATGCTTATATGATCGATAGAACTACCATTACTATACTTATTACACTCACTATTATCAATCTAACTCATATTATTAGCCATATTATGCTTATATGGTCGATAGAACGACAATTACTATACTTTTTACTCTTATTATTATCAATCTAACTCATATTATTAGCCATATTATGCTTATATGATCGGTAGAACGATAATTACTATACTTATTACACTTATTATTATCAATCTAACTCATATTATTAGCCACATTATGCTTGTATGATCGGTGGAACGATAATTACTATTCTTAATACTCTTATTATTATCAATCTAACTCATATTATTAGCCATATTATGCTTATATGATCGATAGAACTACAATTACTATACTTATTACTCTTATTATTATCAATCTAACTCATATTATTAGCCACATTATGCTTATATGATCGATAGAACGACAATTACTATACTTATTAGTCTTATTATTATCAATCTAACTCATATTATTAGCGATATTATGCTTATATGATCGGTAGAACGACAATTACTATACTTATTACTCTTATTATTATCAATCTAACTCATATTATTTGCCATCTTATGCTTATATGATCGATAGAACGAAAATTACTATACTCATTACTCTTATTATTATCAATCTAACTCATATTATTAGCCATATTATGCTTATATGATCGATAGAACTACCATTACTATACTTATTGCACTCACTATTATCAATCTAACTCATATTATTAGCCATACTATGCTTATATGATCGACAGAACGACAATTACTATACTTATTACACTCACTATTATCAATCTAACTCATATTATTAGCCATATTATGCTTATATGATCGATAGAACGACAATTACTATACTTTTTACTCTTATTATTATCAATCTAACTCATATTATTAGCGATATTATGCTTATATGATCGGTAGAACGATAATTACTATACTTATTACACTTATTATTATCAATCTAACTCATATTATTAGCCACATTATGCTTGTATGATCGGTGGAACGATAATTACTATTCTTAATACTCTTATTATTATCAATCTAACTCTTATTATTAGCCATATTATGCTTATATGATCGATAGAACTACAATTACTATACTTATTACTCTTATTATTATCAATCTAACTCATATTATTAGCCACATTATGCTTATATGATCGATAGAACGACAATTACTATACTCCTTAGTCTTATTATTATCAATCTAACTCATATTATTAGTCATATTATGCTTATATGATCGATAGAACGACAATTACTATACTTTTTACTCTTATTATTATCAATCTAACTCACATTATTAGCCATATTATGCTTATATGATCGGTAGAACGATAATTACTATACTTATTACTCTTATTATTATCAATCTAACTCATATTATTAGCCATATTATGCTTATATGATCGATAGAACGGCAATTACTATACTTATTGCTCTTATTACGATCAATCTAACTCATATTATTAGCCACACTATGCTTATAGGATCGATAGAACTACAATTACTATACTCATTACTCTTATTATTATCAATCTAACTCATATTATTAGCCATATTATGCTTATATGATCGATAGAACTACAATTACTATACTTATTACTCTTATTATTATCAATCGAACTCATATTATTAGCCATATTATGCTTATATGATCGATAGAACTACAATTACTATACTTATTAGTCTTATTATTATCAATCTACCTCACATTGTTAGCCATATTATGCTTATATGATCGATAGAACGACAATTACTATACTTATTACTCTTATTATTATCAATCTAACTCATATTATTTGCCATCTTATGCTTATATGATCGATAGAACGAAAATTACTATACACATTACTCTTATTATTATCAATCTAACTCATATTATTAGCCATATTATGCTTATATCATCGATAGAACGACAATTACTATACCTTTTACTCTTATTATTATCAATCTAACTCATATTATTAGCCATATTATGCTTATATGATCGGTAGAACGATAATTTATATACTTATTACTCTTATTATTATCAATCTAACTCATATTATTAGCCATACTATGCTTTTATGATCGATAGAACGACAATTACTATACTTATTAGCCTTATTATCATCAATCTAACTCATATTATTAGCCATATTATGCTTATATGATCGATAGAACGACAATTACTATACTTATTACTCTTATTATTATCAATCGAACTCATATTATTAGCCATTCTATGCTTATATGATCGACAGAACAACAATTACTATACTGACTACACTCACTATTATCAATCTAACTCATATTATTAACCATATTATGCAGATATGGTCGATAGAACGACAATTACTATACTTATTACTCTTATTATTATCAATCTAACTCATATTGTTAGCCATACTATGCTTATATGATCGATAGAACGACAACTACTATGCTCACTACTCTTATTATTATCAATCTAACTGATATTATTAGCCATATTATGCTTATGTGATCGATAGCACAGCAATTACTATACTTACTGCTCTTATTATTATCTATCTAACTCATATGATTAGCCATATTATGCTTGTATGATCGGGAGAACGATAATTACTATACTTATTACTCTTATTATTATTCATCTAACTCATATTATTAATCATATTATGCTTATATGAGCAATGAAACTACAATTACTATACTTATTACACTCACTATTATCAATCTAACTCATATTATTAACCATATTATGCAGATATGGTCGATAGAACGACAATTACTATACTTATTAGTCTTATTATTATCAATCTAACTCATATTATTAGCCATATTATGCTTATATGATCGATAGAACGACAATTACTATACTTTTTGCTCTTATTATTATCAATCTAACTCATATTATTAGCCATATTATGCTTATATGATCGATAGAACGACAATTACTATACTTATTACTCTTATTATTATCAATCTAACTCATATTATTAGCCATATTATGCTTATATGATCGATAGAACGACAATTACTATACTTTTTACTCTTATTATTATCAATCTAACTCATATTATTAGCCATATTATGCTTATATGATCGATAGAACTACAATTACTATACTTATTAGTCTTATTATTATCAATCTAACTCACATTGTTAGTCATATTATGCTTATATGATCGATAGAACGACAATTACTATACTTATTACTCTTATTATTATGAATCGAACTCATATTATTTGCCATCTTATGCTTACATGATCGATAGAACGAAAATTACTATACTCATTACTCTTATTATTATCAATCTAACTCATATTATTAGCCATATTATGCTTATATGATCGATAGAACAACAATTACTATACTTATTACTTCTATTATTATCAATCGAACTCATATTATTAGCCATACTATGCTTATATGATCGATAGAACTACCATTACTATACTTATTACTCTTATTATTATCAATCGAACTCATATTATTAGCCATACTATGCTTATATGATCGACAGACCGACAATTACTATACTTATTGCACTCACTATTATCAATCTAACTCATATTATTAGCCATATTATGCTTATATGATCGGTAGAACGATAATTACTATACTTATTACACTTATTATTATCAATCTAACTCATATTATTAGCCACATTATGCTTGTATGATCGGTGGAACGATAATTACTATTCTTAATACTCTTATTATTATCAATCTAACTCATATTATTAGCCATATTATGCTTATATGATCGATAGAACTACAATTACTATACTCATTACTCTTATTATTATCAATCTAACTCATATTATTAGCCATATTATGCTTATATGATCGATAGAACGGCAATTACTATACTTTTTACTCTTATTATTATCAATCTAACTCATATTATTAGCCACATTATGCTTATATGATCGGTAGAACGATAATTAATATACTTATTACTCTTATTATTATCAATCTAACTCATATTATTAGCCATACTATGCTTTTATGATCGATAGAACGACAATTACTATACTTATTAGTCTTATTATTATCAATCTAACTCATATTATTAGCCATATTATGCTTATATGATCGATAGAACGACAATTACTATACTTATTACTCTTATTATTATCAATCTGACTCATATTATTAGCCATATTATGCTTATACGATCGATAGAACGACAATTACTATACTTATTAGTCTTATTATTATCAATCTAACTCATATTATTAGCCATATTATGCTTATATGATCGATAGAACGGCAATTACTATACTTATTGCTCTTATTATTATCAATCTAACTCATATTATTAGCCACACTATGCTTATAGGATCGATAGAACTACAATTACTATACTCATTACTCTTATTATTATCAATCTAACTCATATTATTAGCCATATTATGCTTATATGATCGATAGAACTACAATTACTATACTTATTACTCTTATTATTATCAATCGAACTCATATTATTAGCCATATTATGCTTATATGATCGATAGAACTACAATTACTATACTCCTTAGTCTTATTATTATCAATCTAACTCATATTATTAGTCATATTATGCTTATATGATCGATAGAACGACAATTACTATACTTTTTACTCTTATTATTATCAATCTAACTCACATTATTAGCCATATTATGCTTATATGATCGGTAGAACGATAATTACTATACTTATTACTCTTATTATTATCAATCTAACTCATATTATTAGCCATATTATGCTTATATGATCGATAGAACGGCAATTACTATACTTATTGCTCTTATTACGATCAATCTAACTCATATTATTAGCCACACTATGCTTATAGGATCGATAGAACTACAATTACTATACTCATTACTCTTATTATTATCAATCTAACTCATATTATTAGCCATATTATGCTTATATGATCGATAGAACTACAATTACTATACTTATTACTCTTATTATTATCAATCGAACTCATATTATTAGCCATATTATGCTTATATGATCGATAGAACTACAATTACTATACTTATTAGTCTTATTATTATCAATCTACCTCACATTGTTAGCCATATTATGCTTATATGATCGATAGAACGACAATTACTATACTTATTACTCTTATTATTATCAATCTAACTCATATTATTTGCCATCTTATGCTTATATGATCGATAGAACGAAAATTACTATACACATTACTCTTATTATTATCAATCTAACTCATATTATTAGCCATATTATGCTTATATCATCGATAGAACGACAATTACTATACCTTTTACTCTTATTATTATCAATCTAACTCATATTATTAGCCATATTATGCTTATATGATCGGTAGAACGATAATTTATATACTTATTACTCTTATTATTATCAATCTAACTCATATTATTAGCCATACTATGCTTTTATGATCGATAGAACGACAATTACTATACTTATTAGCCTTATTATCATCAATCTAACTCATATTATTAGCCATATTATGCTTATATGATCGATAGAACGACAATTACTATACTTATTACTCTTATTATTATCAATCGAACTCATATTATTAGCCATTCTATGCTTATATGATCGACAGAACAACAATTACTATACTGACTACACTCACTATTATCAATCTAACTCATATTATTAACCATATTATGCAGATATGGTCGATAGAACGACAATTACTATACTTATTACTCTTATTATTATCAATCTAACTCATATTGTTAGCCATACTATGCTTATATGATCGATAGAACGACAACTACTATGCTCACTACTCTTATTATTATCAATCTAACTGATATTATTAGCCATATTATGCTTATGTGATCGATAGCACAGCAATTACTATACTTACTGCTCTTATTATTATCTATCTAACTCATATGATTAGCCATATTATGCTTGTATGATCGGGAGAACGATAATTACTATACTTATTACTCTTATTATTATTCATCTAACTCATATTATTAATCATATTATGCTTATATGAGCAATGAAACTACAATTACTATACTTATTACACTCACTATTATCAATCTAACTCATATTATTAACCATATTATGCAGATATGGTCGATAGAACGACAATTACTATACTTATTAGTCTTATTATTATCAATCTAACTCATATTATTAGCCATATTATGCTTATATGATCGATAGAACGACAATTACTATACTTTTTGCTCTTATTATTATCAATCTAACTCATATTATTAGCCATATTATGCTTATATGATCGATAGAACGACAATTACTATACTTATTACTCTTATTATTATCAATCTAACTCATATTATTAGCCATATTATGCTTATATGATCGATAGAACTACAATTACTATACTTATTAGTCTTATTATTATCAATCTAACTCACATTGTTAGTCATATTATGCTTATATGATCGATAGAACGACAATTACTATACTTATTACTCTTATTATTATGAATCGAACTCATATTATTTGCCATCTTATGCTTACATGATCGATAGAACGAAAATTACTATACTCATTACTCTTATTATTATCAATCTAACTCATATTATTAGCCATATTATGCTTATATGATCGATAGAACAACAATTACTATACTTATTACTTCTATTATTATCAATCGAACTCATATTATTAGCCATACTATGCTTATATGATCGATAGAACTACCATTACTATACTTATTACTCTTATTATTATCAATCGAACTCATATTATTAGCCATACTATGCTTATATGATCGACAGACCGACAATTACTATACTTATTGCACTCACTATTATCAATCTAACTCATATTATTAGCCATATTATGCTTATATGATCGGTAGAACGATAATTACTATACTTATTACACTTATTATTATCAATCTAACTCATATTATTAGCCACATTATGCTTGTATGATCGGTGGAACGATAATTACTATTCTTAATACTCTTATTATTATCAATCTAACTCATATTATTAGCCATATTATGCTTATATGATCGATAGAACTACAATTACTATACTCATTACTCTTATTATTATCAATCTAACTCATATTATTAGCCATATTATGCTTATATGATCGATAGAACGGCAATTACTATACTTTTTACTCTTATTATTATCAATCTAACTCATATTATTAGCCACATTATGCTTATATGATCGGTAGAACGATAATTAATATACTTATTACTCTTATTATTATCAATCTAACTCATATTATTAGCCATACTATGCTTTTATGATCGATAGAACGACAATTACTATACTTATTAGTCTTATTATTATCAATCTAACTCATATTATTAGCCATATTATGCTTATATGATCGATAGAACGACAATTACTATACTTATTACTCTTATTATTATCAATCTGACTCATATTATTAGCCATATTATGCTTATACGATCGATAGAACGACAATTACTATACTTATTAGTCTTATTATTATCAATCTAACTCATATTATTAGCCATATTATGCTTATATGATCGATAGAACGGCAATTACTATACTTATTGCTCTTATTATTATCAATCTAACTCATATTATTAGCCACACTATGCTTATAGGATCGATAGAACTACAATTACTATACTCATTACTCTTATTATTATCAATCTAACTCATATTATTAGCCATATTATGCTTATATGATCGATAGAACTACAATTACTATACTTATTACTCTTATTATTATCAATCGAACTCATATTATTAGCCATATTATGCTTATATGATCGATAGAACTACAATTACTATACTCCTTAGTCTTATTATTATCAATCTAACTCATATTATTAGTCATATTATGCTTATATGATCGATAGAACGACAATTACTATACTTTTTACTCTTATTATTATCAATCTAACTCACATTATTAGCCATATTATGCTTATATGATCGGTAGAACGATAATTACTATACTTATTACTCTTATTATTATCAATCTAACTCATATTATTAGCCATATTATGCTTATATGATCGATAGAACGGCAATTACTATACTTATTGCTCTTATTACGATCAATCTAACTCATATTATTAGCCACACTATGCTTATAGGATCGATAGAACTACAATTACTATACTCATTACTCTTATTATTATCAATCTAACTCATATTATTAGCCATATTATGCTTATATGATCGATAGAACTACAATTACTATACTTATTACTCTTATTATTATCAATCGAACTCATATTATTAGCCATATTATGCTTATATGATCGATAGAACTACAATTACTATACTTATTAGTCTTATTATTATCAATCTACCTCACATTGTTAGCCATATTATGCTTATATGATCGATAGAACGACAATTACTATACTTATTACTCTTATTATTATCAATCTAACTCATATTATTTGCCATCTTATGCTTATATGATCGATAGAACGAAAATTACTATACACATTACTCTTATTATTATCAATCTAACTCATATTATTAGCCATATTATGCTTATATCATCGATAGAACGACAATTACTATACCTTTTACTCTTATTATTATCAATCTAACTCATATTATTAGCCATATTATGCTTATATGATCGGTAGAACGATAATTTATATACTTATTACTCTTATTATTATCAATCTAACTCATATTATTAGCCATACTATGCTTTTATGATCGATAGAACGACAATTACTATACTTATTAGCCTTATTATCATCAATCTAACTCATATTATTAGCCATATTATGCTTATATGATCGATAGAACGACAATTACTATACTTATTACTCTTATTATTATCAATCGAACTCATATTATTAGCCATTCTATGCTTATATGATCGACAGAACAACAATTACTATACTGACTACACTCACTATTATCAATCTAACTCATATTATTAACCATATTATGCAGATATGGTCGATAGAACGACAATTACTATACTTATTACTCTTATTATTATCAATCTAACTCATATTGTTAGCCATACTATGCTTATATGATCGATAGAACGACAACTACTATGCTCACTACTCTTATTATTATCAATCTAACTGATATTATTAGCCATATTATGCTTATGTGATCGATAGCACAGCAATTACTATACTTACTGCTCTTATTATTATCTATCTAACTCATATGATTAGCCATATTATGCTTGTATGATCGGGAGAACGATAATTACTATACTTATTACTCTTATTATTATTCATCTAACTCATATTATTAATCATATTATGCTTATATGAGCAATGAAACTACAATTACTATACTTATTACACTCACTATTATCAATCTAACTCATATTATTAACCATATTATGCAGATATGGTCGATAGAACGACAATTACTATACTTATTAGTCTTATTATTATCAATCTAACTCATATTATTAGCCATATTATGCTTATATGATCGATAGAACGACAATTACTATACTTTTTGCTCTTATTATTATCAATCTAACTCATATTATTAGCCATATTATGCTTATATGATCGATAGAACGACAATTACTATACTTATTACTCTTATTATTATCAATCTAACTCATATTATTAGCCATATTATGCTTATATGATCGATAGAACGACAATTACTATACTTTTTACTCTTATTATTATCAATCTAACTCATATTATTAGCCATATTATGCTTATATGATCGATAGAACTACAATTACTATACTTATTAGTCTTATTATTATCAATCTAACTCACATTGTTAGTCATATTATGCTTATATGATCGATAGAACGACAATTACTATACTTATTACTCTTATTATTATGAATCGAACTCATATTATTTGCCATCTTATGCTTACATGATCGATAGAACGAAAATTACTATACTCATTACTCTTATTATTATCAATCTAACTCATATTATTAGCCATATTAAGCTTATATGATCGATAGAACAACAATTACTATACTTATTACTTCTATTATTATCAATCGAACTCATATTATTAGCCATACTATGCTTATATGATCGATAGAACTACCATTACTATACTTATTACTCTTATTATTATCAATCGAACTCATATTATTAGCCATACTATGCTTATATGATCGACAGACCGACAATTACTATACTTATTGCACTCACTATTATCAATCTAACTCATATTATTAGCCATATTATGCTTATATGATCGGTAGAACGATAATTACTATACTTATTACACTTATTATTATCAATCTAACTCATATTATTAGCCACATTATGCTTGTATGATCGGTGGAACGATAATTACTATTCTTAATACTCTTATTATTATCAATCTAACTCATATTATTAGCCATATTATGCTTATATGATCGATAGAACTACAATTACTATACTCATTACTCTTATTATTATCAATCTAACTCATATTATTAGCCATATTATGCTTATATGATCGATAGAACGGCAATTACTATACTTTTTACTCTTATTATTATCAATCTAACTCATATTATTAGCCACATTATGCTTATATGATCGGTAGAACGATAATTAATATACTTATTACTCTTATTATTATCAATCTAACTCATATTATTAGCCATACTATGCTTTTATGATCGATAGAACGACAATTACTATACTTATTAGTCTTATTATTATCAATCTAACTCATATTATTAGCCATATTATGCTTATATGATCGATAGAACGACAATTACTATACTTATTACTCTTATTATTATCAATCTGACTCATATTATTAGCCATATTATGCTTATACGATCGATAGAACGACAATTACTATACTTATTAGTCTTATTATTATCAATCTAACTCATATTATTAGCCATATTATGCTTATATGATCGATAGAACGGCAATTACTATACTTATTGCTCTTATTATTATCAATCTAACTCATATTATTAGCCACACTATGCTTATAGGATCGATAGAACTACAATTACTATACTCATTACTCTTATTATTATCAATCTAACTCATATTATTAGCCATATTATGCTTATATGATCGATAGAACTACAATTACTATACTTATTACTCTTATTATTATCAATCGAACTCATATTATTAGCCATATTATGCGTATATGATCGATAGAACTACAATTACTATACTTATTAGTCTTATTATTATCAATCTACCTCACATTGTTAGCCATATTATGCTTATATGATCGATAGAACGACAATTACTATACTTATTACTCTTATTATTATCAATCCAACTCATATTATTTGCCATCTTATGCTTATATGATCGATAGAACGAAAATTACTATACACATTACTCTTATTATTATCAATCTAACTCATATTATTAGCCATATTATGCTTATATGATCGATAGAACGGCAATTACTATACTTTTTACTCTTATTATTATCAATCTAACTCATATTATTAGCCACATTATGCTTATATGATCGGTAGAACGATAATTAATATACTTATTACTCTTATTATTATCAATCTAACTCATATTATTAGCCATACTATGCTTTTATGATCGATAGAACGACAATTACTATACTTATTAGTCTTATTATTATCAATCTAACTCATATTATTAGCCATATTATGCTTATATGATCGATAGAACGACAATTACTATACTTATTACTCTTATTATTATCAATCTGACTCATATTATTAGCCATATTATGCTTATACGATCGATAGAACGACAATTACTATACTTATTAGTCTTATTATTATCAATCTAACTCATATTATTAGCCATATTATGCTTATATGATCGATAGAACGGCAATTACTATACTTATTGCTCTTATTATTATCAATCTAACTCATATTATTAGCCACACTATGCTTATAGGATCGATAGAACTACAATTACTATACTCATTACTCTTATTATTATCAATCTAACTCATATTATTAGCCATATTATGCTTATATGATCGATAGAACTACAATTACTATACTTATTACTCTTATTATTATCAATCGAACTCATATTATTAGCCATATTATGCTTATATGATCGATAGAACTACAATTACTATACTTATTAGTCTTATTATTATCAATCTACCTCACATTGTTAGCCATATTATGCTTATATGATCGATAGAACGACAATTACTATACTTATTACTCTTATTATTATCAATCCAACTCATATTATTTGCCATCTTATGCTTATATGATCGATAGAACGAAAATTACTATACACATTACTCTTATTATTATCAATCTAACTCATATTATTAGCCATATTATGCTTATATCATCGATAGAACGACAATTACTATACCTTTTACTCTTATTGTTATCAATCTAACTCATATTATTAGCCATATTATGCTTATATAATCGGTAGAACGATAATTTATATACTTATTACTCTTATTATTATCAATCTAACTCATATTATTAGCCATACTATGCTTTTATGATCGATAGAACGACAATTACTATACTTATTAGCCTTATTATTATCAATCTAACTCATATTATTAGCCATATTATGCTTATATGATCGATAGAACGACAATTACTATACTTATTACTCTTATTATTATCAATCGAACTCATATTATTAGCCATATTATGCTTATATGATCGATAGAACTACAATTACTATACTTATTAGTCTTATTATTATCAATCTAACTCACATTGTTAGCCATATTATGCTTATATGATCGATAAAACGACAATTACTATACTTATTACTCTTATTATTATCAATCTAACTCATATTACTTGCCATCTTATGCTTATATGATCGATAGAACTACAATTACTATACTTATTAGTCTTATTATTATCAATCTAACTCACATTGTTAGCCATATTATGCTTATATGATCGATAGAACGACAATTACTATACTTATTACTCTTATTATTATCAATCTAACTCATATTATTTGCCATCTTATGCTTATATGATCGATAGAACGAAAATTACTATACTCATTACTCTTATTATTATCAATCTAACTCATATTATTAGCCATATTATGCTTATATGATCGATAGAACTACCATTACTATACTTATTACTCTTATTATTATCAATCGAACTCATATTATTAGCCATACTATGCTTATATGATCGACAGAACGACAATTACTATACTTATTGCACTCACTATTATCAATCTAACTCATATTATTAGCCATACTATGCTTATATGATCGACAGAACGACAATTACTATACTTATTACACTCACTATTATCAATCTAACTCATATTATTAGCCATATTATGCTTATATGATCGATAGACCGACAATTACTATACTTTTTACTCTTATTATTATCAATCTAACTCATATTGTTAGCCATATTATGCTTATATGATCGGTAGAACGATAATTACTATACTTATTACACTTATTATTATCAATCTAACTCATATTATTAGCCACATTATGCTTGTATGATCGGTGGAACGATAATTACTATTCTTAATACTCTTATTATTATCAATCTAACTCATATTATTAGCCATATTATGCTTATATGATCGATAGAACTACAATTACTATACTTATTACTCTTATTATTATCAATCTAACTCATATTATTAGCCACATTATGCTTATATGATCGATAGAACGACAATTACTATACTCCTTAGTCTTATTATTATCAATCTAACTCATATTATTAGTCATATTATGCTTATATGATCGATAGAACTACCATTACTATACTTATTACTCTTATTATTATCAATCGAACTCATATTATTAGCCATACTATGCATATATGATCGACAGAACGACAATTACTATACTTATTGCACTCACTATTATCAATCTAACTCATATTATTAGCCATACTATGCTTATATGATCGACAGAACGACAATTACTATACTTATTACACTCACTATTATCAATCTAACTCATATTATTAGCCATATTATGCTTATATGATCGATAGAACGACAATTACTATACTTTTTACTCTTATTATTATCAATCTAACTCATATTATTAGCCATATTATGCTTATATGATCGGTAGAACGATAATTACTATACTTATTACACTTATTATTATCAATCTAACTCATATTATTAGCCACATTATGCTTGTATGATCGGTGGAACGATAATTACTATTCTTAATACTCTTATTATTATCAATCTAACTCATATTATTAGCCATATTATGCTTATATGATCGATAGAACTACAATTACTATACTTATTACTCTTATTATTATCAATCTAACTCATATTATTAGCCACATTATGCTTATATGATCGATAGAACGACAATTACTATACTCCTTAGTCTTATTATTATCAATCTAACTCATATTATTAGTCATATTATGCTTATATGATCGATAGAACGACAATTACTATACTTTTTACTCTTATTATTATCAATCTAACTCACATTATTAGCCATATTATGCTTATATGATCGGTAGAACGATAATTACTATACTTATTACTCTTATTATTATCAATCTAACTCATATTATTAGCCATATTATGCTTATATGATCGATAGAACGGCAATTACTATACTTATTGCTCTTATTACGATCAATCTAACTCATATTATTAGCCACACTATGCTTATATGATCGATAGAACGACAATTACTATACTTATTACTCTTATTATTATCAATCTGACTCATATTATTAGCCATATTATGCTTATACGATCGATAGAACGACAATTACTATACTTATTAGTCTTATTATTATCAATCTAACTCATATTATTAGCCATATTATGCTTATATGATCGATAGAACGGCAATTACTATACTTATTGCTCTTATTATTATCAATCTAACTCATATTATTAGCCACATTATGCTTATAGGATCGATAGAACTACAATTACTATACTCATTACTCTTATTATTATCAATCTAACTCATATTATTAGCCATATTATGCTTATATGATCGATAGAACTACAATTACTATACTTATTACTCTTATTATTATCAATCGAACTCATATTATTAGCCATATTATGCTTATATGATCGATAGAACTACAATTACTATACTTATTAGTCTTATTATTATCAATCTACCTCACATTGTTAGCCATATTATGCTTATATGATCGATAGAACGACAATTACTATACTTATTACTCTTATTATTATCAATCTAACTCATATTATTTGCCATCTTATGCTTATATGATCGATAGAACGAAAATTACTATACACATTACTCTTATTATTATCAATCTAACTCATATTATTAGCCATATTATGCTTATATCATCGATAGAACGACAATTACTATACCTTTTACTCTTATTATTATCAATCTAACTCATATTATTAGCCATATTATGCTTATATGATCGGTAGAACGATAATTTATATACTTATTACTCTTATTATTATCAATCTAACTCATATTATTAGCCATACTATGCTTTTATGATCGATAGAACGACAATTACTATACTTATAAGCCTTATTATTATCAATCTAACTCATATTATTAGCCATATTATGCTTATATGATCGATAGAACGACAATTACTATACTTATTACTCTTATTATTATCAATCGAACTCATATTATTAGCCATTCTATGCTTATATGATCGACAGAACGACAATTACTATACTGACTACACTCACAATTATCAATCTAACTCATATTATTAACCATATTATGCAGATATGGTCGATAGAACGACAATTACTATACTTATTAGTCTTATTATTATCAATCTAACTCATATTATTAGCCATATTATGCTTATATGATCGGTAGAACGACAATTACTATACTTATTACTCTTATTATTATCAATCTAACTCATATTATTAGCCATATTATGCTTATATCATCGATAGAACGACAATTACTATACCTTTTACTCTTATTATTATCAATCTAACTCATATTATTAGCCATATTATGCTTATATGATCGGTAGAACGATAATTTATATACTTATTACTCTTATTATTATCAATCTAACTCATATTATTAGCCATACTATGCTTATATGATCGATAGAACGAAAATTACTATACTCATTACTCTTATTATTATCAATCTAACTCATATTATTAGCCATATTATGCTTATATGACCGATAGAACTACCATTACTATACTTATTACTCTTATTATTATCAATCGAACTCATATTATTAGCCATACTATGCTTATATGATCGACAGAATGACAATTACTATACTTATTGCACTCACTATTATCAATCTAACTCATATTATTAGCCATACTATGCTTATATGATCGACAGAACGACAATTACTATACTTATTACACTCACTATTATCAATCTAACTCATATTATTAGCCATATTATGCTTATATGATCGATAGAACGACAATTACTATACTTTTTACTCTTATTATTATCAATCTAACTCATATTATTAGCCATATTATGCTTATATGATCGGTAGAACGATAATTACTATACTTATTACACTTATTATTATCAATCTAACTCATATTATTAGCCACATTATGCTTGTATGATCGGTGGAACGATAATTACTATTCTTAATACTCTTATTATTATCAATCTAACTCATATTATTAGCCATATTATGCTTATATGATCGATAGAACTACAATTACTATACTTATTACTCTTATTATTATCAATCTAACTCATATTATTAGCCATATTATGCTTATATGATCGATAGAACGACAATTACTATACTTATTACTCTTATTATTATCAATCTGACTCATATTATTAGCCATATTATGCTTATACGATCGATAGAACGACAATTACTATACTTATTAGTCTTATTATTATCAATCTAACTCATATTATTAGCCATATTATGCTTATATGATCGATAGAACGGCAATTACTATACTTATTGCTCTTATTATTATCAATCTAACTCATATTATTAGCCACATTATGCTTATAGGATCGATAGAACTACAATTACTATACTCATTACTCTTATTATTATCAATCTAACTCATATTATTAGCCATATTATGCTTATATGATCGATAGAACTACAATTACTATACTTATTACTCTTATTATTATCAATCGAACTCATATTATTAGCCATATTATGCTTATATGATCGATAGAACGACAATTACTATACTTATTACTCTTATTATTATCAATCGAACTCATATTATTAGCCATTCTATGCTTATATGATCGACAGAACGACAATTACTATACTGACGACACTCACAATTATCAATCTAACTCATATTATTAACCATATTATGCAGATGTGGTCGATAGAACGACAATTACTATACTTATTAGTCTTATTATTATCAATCTAACTAATATTATTAGCCATATTATGATTATATGATCGATAGAACGACAATTACTATACTTTTTACTCTTATTATTATCAATCGAACTCATATTATTAGCCATATTATGCTTATATGATCGATAGAACTACAATTACTATACTTATTAGTCTTATTATTATCAATCTAACTCACATTGTTAGCCATATTATGCTTATATGATCGATAAAACGACAATTACTATACTTATTACTCTTATTATTATCAATCTAACTCATATTACTTGCCATCTTATGCTTATATGATCGATAGAACTACAATTACTATACTTATTAGTCTTATTATTATCAATCTAACTCACATTGTTAGCCATATTATGCTTATATGATCGATAGAACGACAATTACTATACTTATTACTCTTATTATTATCAATCTAACTCATATTATTTGCCATCTTATGCTTATATGATCGATAGAACGAAAATTACTATACTCATTACTCTTATTATTATCAATCTAACTCATATTATTAGCCATATTATGCTTATATGATCGATAGAACTACCATTACTATACTTATTACTCTTATTATTATCAATCGAACTCATATTATTAGCCATACTATGCTTATATGATCGACAGAACGACAATTACTATACTTATTGCACTCACTATTATCAATCTAACTCATATTATTAGCCATACTATGCTTATATGATCGACAGAACGACAATTACTATACTTATTACACTCACTATTATCAATCTAACTCATATTATTAGCCATATTATGCTTATATGGTCGATAGAACGACAATTACTATACTTTTTACTCTTATTATTATCAATCTAACTCATATTATTAGCCATATTATGCTTATATGATCGGTAGAACGATAATTACTATACTTATTACACTTATTATTATCAATCTAACTCATATTATTAGCCACATTATGCTTGTATGATCGGTGGAACGATAATTACTATTCTTAATACTCTTATTATTATCAATCTAACTCATATTATTAGCCATATTATGCTTATATGATCGATAGAACTACAATTACTATACTTATTACTCTTATTATTATCAATCTAACTCATATTATTAGCCACATTATGCTTATATGATCGATAGAACGACAATTACTATACTCCTTAGTCTTATTATTATCAATCTAACTCATATTATTAGTCATATTATGCTTATATGATCGATAGAACTACCATTACTATACTTATTACTCTTATTATTATCAATCGAACTCATATTATTAGCCATACTATGCATATATGATCGACAGAACGACAATTACTATACTTATTGCACTCACTATTATCAATCTAACTCATATTATTAGCCATACTATGCTTATATGATCGACAGAACGACAATTACTATACTTATTACACTCACTATTATCAATCTAACTCATATTATTAGCCATATTATGCTTATATGATCGATAGAACGACAATTACTATACTTTTTACTCTTATTATTATCAATCTAACTCATATTATTAGCCATATTATGCTTATATGATCGGTAGAACGATAATTACTATACTTATTACACTTATTATTATCAATCTAACTCATATTATTAGCCACATTATGCTTGTATGATCGGTGGAACGATAATTACTATTCTTAATACTCTTATTATTATCAATCTAACTCATATTATTAGCCATATTATGCTTATATGATCGATAGAACTACAATTACTATACTTATTACTCTTATTATTATCAATCTAACTCATATTATTAGCCACATTATGCTTATATGATCGATAGAACGACAATTACTATACTTTTTACTCTTATTATTATCAATCTAACTCACATTATTAGCCATATTATGCTTATATGATCGGTAGAACGATAATTACTATACTTATTACTCTTATTATTATCAATCTAACTCATATTATTAGCCATATTATGCTTATATGATCGATAGAACGGCAATTACTATACTTATTGCTCTTATTACGATCAATCTAACTCATATTATTAGCCACACTATGCTTATATGATCGATAGAACGACAATTACTATACTTATTACTCTTATTATTATCAATCTGACTCATATTATTAGCCATATTATGCTTATACGATCGATAGAACGACAATTACTATACTTATTAGTCTTATTATTATCAATCTAACTCATATTATTAGCCATATTATGCTTATATGATCGATAGAACGGCAATTACTATACTTATTGCTCTTATTATTATCAATCTAACTCATATTATTAGCCACATTATGCTTATAGGATCGATAGAACTACAATTACTATACTCATTACTCTTATTATTATCAATCTAACTCATATTATTAGCCATATTATGCTTATATGATCGATAGAACTACAATTACTATACTTATTACTCTTATTATTATCAATCGAACTCATATTATTAGCCATATTATGCTTATATGATCGATAGAACTACAATTACTATACTTATTAGTCTTATTATTATCAATCTACCTCACATTGTTAGCCATATTATGCTTATATGATCGATAGAACGACAATTACTATACTTATTACTCTTATTATTATCAATCTAACTCATATTATTTGCCATCTTATGCTTATATGATCGATAGAACGAAAATTACTATACACATTACTCTTATTATTATCAATCTAACTCATATTATTAGCCATATTATGCTTATATCATCGATAGAACGACAATTACTATACCTTTTACTCTTATTATTATCAATCTAACTCATATTATTAGCCATATTATGCTTATATGATCGGTAGAACGATAATTTATATACTTATTACTCTTATTATTATCAATCTAACTCATATTATTAGCCATACTATGCTTTTATGATCGATAGAACGACAATTACTATACTTATAAGCCTTATTATTATCAATCTAACTCATATTATTAGCCATATTATGCTTATATGATCGATAGAACGACAATTACTATACTGACTACACTCACAATTATCAATCTAACTCATATTATTAACCATATTATGCAGATATGGTCGATAGAACGACAATTACTATACTTATTAGTCTTATTATTATCAATCTAACTCATATTATTAGCCATATTATGCTTATATGATCGGTAGAACGACAATTACTATACTTATTACTCTTATTATTATCAATCTAACTCATATTATTTGCCATCTTATGCTTATATGATCGATAGAACGAAAATTACTATACTCATTACTCTTATTATTATCAATCTAACTCATATTATTAGCCATATTATGCTTATATGATCGATAGAACTACCATTACTATACTTATTACTCTTATTATTATCAATCGAACTCATATTATTAGCCATACTATGCTTATATGATCGACAGAACGACAATTACTATACTTATTGCACTCACTATTATCAATCTAACTCATATTATTAGCCATACTATGCTTATATGATCGACAGAACGACAATTACTATACTTATTACACTCACTATTATCAATCTAACTCATATTATTAGCCATATTATGCTTATATGATCGATAGAACGACAATTACTATACTTTTTACTCTTATTATTATCAATCTAACTCATATTATTAGCCATATTATGCTTATATGATCGGTAGAACGATAATTTATATACTTATTACTCTTATTATTATCAATCTAACTCATATTATTAGCCATACTATGCTTTTATGATCGATAGAACGACAATTACTATACTTATAAGCCTTATTATTATCAATCTAACTCATATTATTAGCCATATTATGCTTATATGATCGATAGAACGACAATTACTATACTTATTACTCTTATTATTATCAATCGAACTCATATTATTAGCCATTCTATGCTTATATGATCGACAGAACGACAATTACTATACTGACTACACTCACAATTATCAATCTAACTCATATTATTAACCATATTATGCAGATATGGTCGATAGAACGACAATTACTATACTTATTAGTCTTATTATTATCAATCTAACTCATATTATTAGCCATATTATGATTATATGATCGATAGAACGACAATTACTATACTTTTTACTCTTATTATTATCAATCGAACTCATATTATTAGCCATATTATGCTTATATGATCGATAGAACTACAATTACTATACTTATTAGTCTTATTATTATCAATCTAACTCACATTGTTAGCCATATTATGCTTATATGATCGATAAAACGACAATTACTATACTTATTACTCTTATTATTATCAATCTAACTCATATTACTTGCCATCTTATGCTTATATGATCGATAGAACTACAATTACTATACTTATTAGTCTTATTATTATCAATCTAACTCACATTGTTAGCCATATTATGCTTATATGATCGATAGAACGACAATTACTATACTTATTACTCTTATTATTATCAATCTAACTCATATTATTTGCCATCTTATGCTTATATGATCGATAGAACGAAAATTACTATACTCATTACTCTTATTATTATCAATCTAACTCATATTATTAGCCATATTATGCTTATATGATCGATAGAACTACCATTACTATACTTATTACTCTTATTATTATCAATCGAACTCATATTATTAGCCATACTATGCTTATATGATCGACAGAACGACAATTACTATACTTATTGCACTCACTATTATCAATCTAACTCATATTATTAGCCATACTATGCTTATATGATCGACAGAACGACAATTACTATACTTATTACACTCACTATTATCAATCTAACTCATATTATTAGCCATATTATGCTTATATGATCGATAGAACGACAATTACTATACTTTTTACTCTTATTATTATCAATCTAACTCATATTATTAGCCATATTATGCTTATATGATCGGTAGAACGATAATTACTATACTTATTACACTTATTATTATCAATCTAACTCATATTATTAGCCACATTATGCTTGTATGATCGGTGGAACGATAATTACTATTCTTAATACTCTTATTATTATCAATCTAACTCATATTATTAGCCATATTATGCTTATATGATCGATAGAACTACAATTACTATACTTATTACTCTTATTATTATCAATCTAACTCATATTATTAGCCACATTATGCATTATATGATCGATAGAACGACAATTACTATACTCCTTAGTCTTATTATTATCAATCTAACTCATATTATTAGTCATATTATGCTTATATGATCGATAGAACTACCATTACTATACTTATTACTCTTATTATTATCAATCGAACTCATATTATTAGCCATACTATGCATATATGATCGACAGAACGACAATTACTATACTTATTGCACTCACTATTATCAATCTAACTCATATTATTAGCCATACTATGCTTATATGATCGACAGAACGACAATTACTATACTTATTACACTCACTATTATCAATCTAACTCATATTATTAGCCATATTATGCTTATATGATCGATAGAACGACAATTACTATACTTTTTACTCTTATTATTATCAATCTAACTCATATTATTAGCCATATTATGCTTATATGATCGGTAGAACGATAATTACTATACTTATTACACTTATTATTATCAATCTAACTCATATTATTAGCCACATTATGCTTGTATGATCGGTGGAACGATAATTACTATTCTTAATACTCTTATTATTATCAATCTAACTCATATTATTAGCCATATTATGCTTATATGATCGATAGAACTACAATTACTATACTTATTACTCTTATTATTATCAATCTAACTCATATTATTAGCCACATTATGCTTATATGATCGATAGAACGACAATTACTATACTCCTTAGTCTTATTATTATCAATCTAACTCATATTATTAGTCTTATTATGCTTATATGATCGATAGAACGACAATTACTATACTTTTTACTCTTATTATTATCAATCTAACTCACATTATTAGCCATATTATGCTTATATGATCGGTAGAACGATAATTACTATACTTATTACTCTTATTATTATCAATCTAACTCATATTATTAGCCATATTATGCTTATATGATCGATAGAACGGCAATTACTATACTTATTGCTCTTATTACGATCAATCTAACTCATATTATTAGCCACACTATGCTTATATGATCGATAGAACGACAATTACTATACTTATTACTCTTATTATTATCAATCTGACTCATATTATTAGCCATATTATGCTTATACGATCGATAGAACGACAATTACTATACTTATTAGTCTTATTATTATCAATCTAACTCATATTATTAGCCATATTATGCTTATATGATCGATAGAACGGCAATTACTATACTTATTGCTCTCATTATTATCAATCTAACTCATATTATTAGCCACATTATGCTTATAGGATCGATAGAACTACAATTACTATACTCATTACTCTTATTATTATCAATCTAACTCATATTATTAGCCATATTATGCTTATATGATCGATAGAACTACAATTACTATACTTATTACTCTTATTATTATCAATCGAACTCATATTATTAGCCATATTATGCTTATATGATCGATAGAACTACAATTACTATACTTATTAGTCTTATTATTATCAATCTACCTCACATTGTTAGCCATATTATGCTTATATGATCGATAGAACGACAATTACTATACTTATTACTCTTATTATTATCAATCTAACTCATATTATTTGCCATCTTATGCTTATATGATCGATAGAACGAAAATTACTATACACATTACTCTTATTATTATCAATCTAACTCATATTATTAGCCATATTATGCTTATATCATCGATAGAACGACAATTACTATACTTATTACACTTATTATTATCAATCTAACTCATATTATTAGCCACATTATGCTTGTATGATCGGTGGAACGATAATTACTATTCTTAATACTCTTATTATTATCAATCTAACTCACATTATTAGCCATATTATGATTATATGATCGATAGAACGACAATTACTATACTTTTTACTCTTATTATTATCAATCTAACTCATATTATTAGCCATATTATGCTTATATGATCGGTAGAACGATAATTTATATACTTATTACTCTTATTATTATCAATCTAACTCATATTATTAGCCATACTATGCTTTTATGATCGATAGAACGACAATTACTATACTTATAAGCCTTATTATTATCAATCTAACTCATATTATTAGCCATATTATGCTTATATGATCGATAGAACGACAATTACTATACTTATTACTCTTATTATTATCAATCTAACTCATATTATTTGCCATCTTATGCTTATATGATCGATAGAACGAAAATTACTATACTCATTACTCTTATTATTATCAATCTAACTCATATTATTAGCCATATTATGCTTATATGATCGATAGAACTACCATTACTATACTTATTACTCTTATTATTATCAATCGAACTCATATTATTAGCCATACTATGCTTATATGATCGACAGAACGACAATTACTATACTTATTGCACTCACTATTATCAATCTAACTCATATTATTAGCCATACTATGCTTATATGATCGACAGAACGACAATTACTATACTTATTACACTCACTATTATCAATCTAACTCATATTATTAGCCATATTATGCTTATATGATCGATAGAACGACAATTACTATACTTTTTACTCTTATTATTATCAATCTAACTCATATTATTAGCCATATTATGCTTATATGATCGGTAGACCGATAACTACTATACTTATTACACTTATTATTATCAATCTAACTCATATTATTAGCCACATTATGCTTGTATGATCGGTGGAACGATAATTACTATTCTTAATACTCTTATTATTATCAATCTAACTCATATTATTAGCCATATTATGCTTATATGATCGATAGAACTACAATTACTATACTTATTACTCTTATTATTATCAATCTAACTCATATTATTAGCCACATTATGCTTATATGATCGATAGAACGACAATTACTATACTCCTTAGTCTTATTATTATCAATCTAACTCATATTATTAGTCATATTATGCTTATATGATCGATAGAACGACAATTACTATACTTTTTACTCTTATTATTATCAATCTAACTCACATTATTAGCCATATTATGCTTATATGATCGGTAGAACGATAATTACTATACTTATTACTCTTATTATTATCAATCTAACTCATATTATTAGCCATATTATGCTTATATGATCGATAGAACGGCAATTACTATACTTATTGCTCTTATTACGATCAATCTAACTCATATTATTAGCCACACTATGCTTATAGGATCGATAGAACTACAATTACTATACTCATTACTCTTATTATTATCAATCTAACTCATATTATTAGCCATATTATGCTTATATGATCGATAGAACTACAATTACTATACTTATTACTCTTATTATTATCAATCGAACTCATATTATTAGCCATATTATGCTTATATGATCGATAGAACTACAATTACTATACTTATTAGTCTTATTATTATCAATCTACCTCACATTGTTAGCCATATTATGCTTATATGATCGATAGAACGACAATTACTATACTTATTACTCTTATTATTATCAATCTAACTCATATTATTTGCCATCTTATGCTTATATGATCGATAGAACGAAAATTACTATACACATTACTCTTATTATTATCAATCTAACTCATATTATTAGCCATATTATGCTTATATCATCGATAGAACGACAATTACTATACCTTTTACTCTTATTATTATCAATCTAACTCATATTATTAGCCATATTATGCTTATATGATCGGTAGAACGATAATTTATATACTTATTACTCTTATTATTATCAATCTAACTCATATTATTAGCCATACTATGCTTTTATGATCGATAGAACGACAATTACTATACTTATTAGCCTTATTATTATCAATCTAACTCATATTATTAGCCATATTATGCTTATATGATCGAGAGAACGACAATTACTATACTTATTACTCTTATTATTATCAATCGAACTCATATTATTAGCCATTCTATGCTTATATGATCGACAGAACGACAATTACTATACTGACTACACTCACAATTATCAATCTAACTCATATTATTAACTGTTACCAACGCAATTAACGAATTAATTTTATTTTAAAAAATTAATGTTCATTTAATATTCATTTCATTAAAATCGTTTTGTTTAAAAGTTAAAATCGTTTGTTTAATAATTAAAATCTTTTCGTTTGAAATTCTTGAATCGGACGGCTGAACCGATTGGAGGGGGGAGCGTGAACGCGACGGTAAGAGTCGAGAACGGTAGTCTTGATAAGGACGCCGAGCGGTGAGGAGCAGGTATCGAAGAATGGGAAGGTCGGATACGACCGATCCGAGTCGCTCGTGTTTACCTACTTTTCTTTTCGTATCTATTTGATTTTACGTTATTGTAGACGGTCCCTGGCTGCTTGGACTCGTATGGAAAATTAATTTTTTATTTTTATTAATTTTTGGTACTCGGTTCTCGTGCACCTAACTCTGCTGCGTAACCATTGGATCCTGGCTGATTGATCTAATGGCACGCAGTTATGTTTTGAGGTGAACCTCGCAACTGGTGCCCTGCGAGGTCGAGAACCTGAGTAAACTCGATGGCAAGAGTTATGGTTTTGTAGCGCGGTATCAGTTAATTTTTCGGAGTAATATCCTTTTTATTTTGACATTGGTGTGAGTGCGACTCGGAACGGTTGTATTGGTGGCCCATTCATTCGAATTGGAAATCCGGTGCTGTAAACATACTTTATATAAGTTACGAATAAATTTCTTAATTACATTCAATAAAATGTGTTTTGCCATTGCCCTCCTGATCCCTGTCCCTTGCGCCCGTGGGTCGATCGTAAACAATGGTCCTTCGAGCCGGATGTGAACCGGCGACCTACGGGCGTTTGGGGCAGCGACTGCGAGGATGCGGTAACAGTTACGGACAGATTGGTAATGAATAGTTCAGTTTTCAGGACAGTGTATTCTATCTCGTGTCTTAATTTAAGTGATTATTGGGACATATATCGATCGTTACAATGTCTCCGGCGAGGCGTTATAGAGCAACCCGAAGAGGAAGAGGACAGTCGTCTGCGACTGTGGTAGGGTTGTCGACACGGTCTACAAGAAGCCAGAATCTTGGAAATCGCTCTCTCGTGGACCAACCAACACCGTCGGTAGATCTTCGAGTCACCACCTCGCCATCAGCGCAAACAGTTCCGCGTGGCGGTACAGCACATTCGGCACCGTCACGAGCGGTGTCATCATCATCGTCGTCCCGAAAGAGGCGATTAGAGATTCAAGCAGCTGAACGGCGTGCGAAAGTTCGTCGAGAATTGCTTGAGGAAAGAGAGAGGGTCGAGTTGGCTTTGATTGACGAAAGATTAGAGTTAGAGATTGCTCAATTGGAGGAAGAATCGAATTGTGGTGGTAGTGTTCGTAGTTCCGTAACACCACATCAGCCTGCTAACCAACGGTATGTCCCTGAAAATGACACTGATCGTTCAGTGCGCGATTGGCTTCAGAGATCGTCAGCTCACGCAGCCAGTTTAGCTCAGAATTCTCCAGAGAAATTAATAAATAATTCCACTCAACAAATGAGTGCCCAAGCAGACCAAGCGGAGCGAGATGCTCCTGTACCACTCGACCGCCGAGAAGCGGAAGATTCGGCTGCGAACCCACAGCCCAACGAAAACTCTGGGATTTCAAAGCTAACGGACGTCTTAGCGCGGACGATTAACGCCATCGAGAGTAGGTCCGCAGCGGGGGATTTATCGCGACTGTTAAATCGATTAACATCGAAAGGCGAACTACCGGTATTCGATGGCGACACGGTAGAATGGCCTAGGTTTAAACGCGCATTCGATTTGACTACAGAAAAAGGAGGATATTCTGGGGAAGAGAACGTTTCTCGGTTATATGCTTGCCTCCGTGGATCAGCCCGCGAGGCAGTAGCCTCTCTAATGGTGACAGCAAGCGATGTTCGTCAAATAATGGAAACGCTGGAACTTAGGTTCGGCAACCCGGATATCGTGGCTGGAAAGATTGTCGGGGACCTAAAGAATCTTCCGCGAATTGGCGATATAGGGGAAAACTTGGTAACATTTGCGACCACTGTGAAAAACTGTGTAACTGCTTTACAGGCAGTTAACCATGTTGGGTACCTACAGAGCCCTGAACTGATATCAGAAGTTCTCCGTAAATTACCAACTACCATGATTTATCAACATAATAGGTTCTTAAATGAAAATAGTGAGGGAGGCGAGCCTAAGTTGGTTTTGCTTGCAAAGTTCTTGTTTTTTGAGGCCGAAATTGCTTGTAAAGCCGGCACTAGTAATTTAATAACTTCAAACGTTCGGTTTACGGTGAGGAGCAGGCAGTAGGTGACCTGGTACTCGTTGCTGACTCCCAGCAACCTACAAACGTGTGGCTACGCGGGATTATAACCACCACGTATCCAGGACGGGACGGACGAGTACGAGTAGCCGAAATTCAGACAGCGAAAGGAAAAATGATTAGACCCGTTTCGAAGTTAATTGCGTTGCAACCCGTAGATAATAGTGCTGATTCAAACGCATCAGACACTGGGGGGGAGAATTTGTTACCAACGCAATTAACGAATTAATTTTATTTTAAAAAATTAATGTTCATTTAATATTCATTTCATTAAAATCGTTTTGTTTAAAAGTTAAAATCGTTTGTTTAATAATTAAAATCTTTTCGTTTGAAATTCTTGAATCGGACGGCTGAACCGATTGGAGGGGGGAGCGTGAACGCGACGGTAAGAGTCGAGAACGGTAGTCTTGATAAGGACGCCGAGCGGTGAGGAGCAGGTATCGAAGAATGGGAAGGTCGGATACGACCGATCCGAGTCGCTCGTGTTTACCTACTTTTCTTTTCGTATCTATTTGATTTTACGTTATTGTAGACGGTCCCTGGCTGCTTGGACTCGTATGGAAAATTAATTTTTTATTTTTATTAATTTTTGGTACTCGGTTCTCGTGCACCTAACTCTGCTGCGTAACCATTGGATCCTGGCTGATTGATCTAATGGCACGCAGTTATGTTTTGAGGTGAACCTCGCAACTGGTGCCCTGCGAGGTCGAGAACCTGAGTAAACTCGATGGCAAGAGTTATGGTTTTGTAGCGCGGTATCAGTTAATTTTTCGGAGTAATATCCTTTTTATTTTGACATTGGTGTGAGTGCGACTCGGAACGGTTGTATTGGTGGCCCATTCATTCGAATTGGAAATCCGGTGCTGTAAACATACTTTATATAAGTTACGAATAAATTTCTTAATTACATTCAATAAAATGTGTTTTGCCATTGCCCTCCTGATCCCTGTCCCTTGCGCCCGTGGGTCGATCGTAAACATTAACCATATTATGCAGATATGGTCGATAGAACGACAATTACTATACTTATTAGTCTTATTATTATCAATCTAACTCATATTATTAGCCATATTATGCTTATATGATCGGTAGAACGACAATTACTATACTTATTACTCTTATTATTATCAATCTAACTCATATTATTAGCCATATTATGCTTATATGATCGATAGAACGGCAATTACTATACTTATTGCTCTTATTACGATCAATCTAACTCATATTATTAGCCACACTATGCTTATATGATCGATAGAACGACAATTACTATACTTATTACTCTTATTATTATCAATCTAACTCATATTATTAGCCATACTATGCTTTTATGATCGATAGAACGGCAATTACTATACTTATTGCTCTTATTACGATCAATCTAACTCATATTATTAGCCACACTATGCTTATATGATCGATAGAACGACAATTACTATACTTATTACTCTTATTATTATCAATCTAACTCATATTATTAGCCATACTATGCTTTTATGATCGATAGAACGGCAATTACTATACTTATTGCTCTTATTACGATCAATCTAACTCATATTATTAGCCACACTATGCTTATATGATCGATAGAACGACAATTACTATACTTATTACTCTTATTATTATCAATCTGACTCATATTATTAGCCATATTATGCTTATACGATCGATAGAACGACAATTACTATACTTATTAGTCTTATTATTATCAATCTAACTCATATTATTAGCCATATTATGCTTATATGATCGATAGAACGGCAATTACTATACTTATTGCTCTTATTATTATCAATCTAACTCATATTATTAGCCACATTATGCTTATAGGATCGATAGAACTACAATTACTATACTCATTACTCTTATTATTATCAATCTAACTCATATTATTAGCCATATTATGCTTATATGATCGATAGAACTACAATTACTATACTTATTACTCTTATTATTATCAATCGAACTCATATTATTAGCCATATTATGCTTATATGATCGATAGAACTACAATTACTATACTTATTAGTCTTATTATTATCAATCTACCTCACATTGTTAGCCATATTATGCTTATATGATCGATAGAACGACAATTACTATACTTATTACTCTTATTATTATCAATCTAACTCATATTATTTGCCATCTTATGCTTATATGATCGATAGAACGAAAATTACTATACACATTACTCTTATTATTATCAATCTAACTCATATTATTAGCCATATTATGCTTATATCATCGATAGAACGACAATTACTATACCTTTTACTCTTATTATTATCAATCTAACTCATATTATTAGCCATATTATGCTTATATGATCGGTAGAACGATAATTTATATACTTATTACTCTTATTATTATCAATCTAACTCATATTATTAGCCATACTATGCTTTTATGATCGATAGAACGACAATTACTATACTTATAAGCCTTATTATTATCAATCTAACTCATATTATTAGCCATATTATGCTTATATGATCGATAGAACGACAATTACTATACTTATTACTCTTATTATTATCAATCGAACTCATATTATTAGCCATTCTATGCTTATATGATCGACAGAACGACAATTACTATACTGACTACACTCACAATTATCAATCTAACTCATATTATTAACCATATTATGCAGATATGGTCGATAGAACGACAATTACTATACTTATTAGTCTTATTATTATCAATCTAACTCATATTATTAGCCATATTATGCTTATATGATCGGTAGAACGACAATTACTATACTTATTACTCTTATTATTATCAATCTAACTCATATTATTTGCCATCTTATGCTTATATGATCGATAGAACGAAAATTACTATACTCATTACTCTTATTATTATTAATCTAACTCATATTATTAGCCATATTATGCTTATATGATCGATAGAACTACCATTACTATACTTATTACTCTTATTATTATCAATCGAACTCATATTATTAGCCATACTATGCTTATATGATCGACAGAACGACAATTACTATACTTATTGCACTCACTATTATCAATCTAACTCATATTATTAGCCATACTATGCTTATATGATCGACAGAACGACAATTACTATACTTATTACACTCACTATTATCAATCTAACTCATATTATTAGCCATATTATGCTTATATGATCGATAGAACGACAATTACTATACTTTTTACTCTTATTATTATCAATCTAACTCATATTATTAGCCATATTATGCTTATATGATCGGTAGAACGATAACTACTATACTTATTACACTTATTATTATCAATCTAACTCATATTATTAGCCACATTATGCTTGTATGATCGGTGGAACGATAATTACTATTCTTAATACTCTTATTATTATCAATCTAACTCATATTATTAGCCATATTATGCTTATATGATCGATAGAACTACAATTACTATACTTATTACTCTTATTATTATCAATCTAACTCATATTATTAGCCACATTATGCTTATATGATCGATAGAACGACAATTACTATACTCCTTAGTCTTATTATTATCAATCTAACTCATATTATTAGTCATATTATGCTTATATGATCGATAGAACGACAATTACTATACTTTTTACTCTTATTATTATCAATCTAACTCACATTATTAGCCATATTATGCTTATATGATCGGTAGAACGATAATTACTATACTTATTACTCTTATTATTATCAATCTAACTCATATTATTAGCCATATTATGCTTATATGATCGATAGAACGGCAATTACTATACTTATTGCTCTTATTACGATCAATCTAACTCATATTATTAGCCACACTATGCTTATAGGATCGATAGAACTACAATTACTATACTCATTACTCTTATTATTATCAATCTAACTCATATTATTAGCCATATTATGCTTATATGATCGATAGAACTACAATTACTATACTTATTACTCTTATTTTTATCAATCGAACTCATATTATTAGCCATATTATGCTTATATGATCGATAGAACTACAATTACTATACTTATTAGTCTTATTATTATCAATCTACCTCACATTGTTAGCCATATTATGCTTATATGATCGATAGAACGACAATTACTATACTTATTACTCTTATTATTATCAATCTAACTCATATTATTTGCCATCTTATGCTTATATGATCGATAGAACGAAAATTACTATACACATTACTCTTATTATTATCAATCTAACTCATATTATTAGCCATATTATGCTTATATCATCGATAGAACGACAATTACTATACCTTTTACTCTTATTATTATCAATCTAACTCATATTATTAGCCATATTATGCTTATATGATCGGTAGAACGATAATTTATATACTTATTACTCTTATTATTATCAATCTAACTCATATTATTAGCCATACTATGCTTTTATGATCGATAGAACGACAATTACTATACTTATTAGCCTTATTATTATCAATCTAACTCATATTATTAGCCATATTATGCTTATATGATCGAGAGAACGACAATTACTATACTTATTACTCTTATTATTATCAATCGAACTCATATTATTAGCCATTCTATGCTTATATGATCGACAGAACGACAATTACTATACTGACTACACTCACAATTATCAATCTAACTCATATTATTAACCATATTATGCAGATATGGTCGATAGAACGACAATTACTATACTTATTAGTCTTATTATTATCAATCTAACTCATATTATTAGCCATATTATGCTTATATGATCGGTAGAACGACAATTACTATACTTATTACTCTTATTATTATCAATCTAACTCATATTATTTGCCATCTTATGCTTATATGATCGATAGAACGAAAATTACTATACTCATTACTCTTATTATTATCAATCTAACTCATATTATTAGCCATATTATGCTTATATGATCGATAGAACTACCATTACTATACTTATTACTCTTATTATTATCAATCGAACTCATATTATTAGCCATACTATGCTTATATGATCGACAGAACGACAATTACTATACTTATTGCACTCACTATTATCAATCTAACTCATATTATTAGCCATACTATGCTTATATGATCGACAGAACGACAATTACTATACTTATTACACTCACTATTATCAATCTAACTCATATTATTAGCCATATTATGCTTATATGATCGATAGAACGACAATTACTATACTTTTTACTCTTATTATTATCAATCTAACTCATATTATTAGCCATATTATGCTTATATGATCGGTAGAACGATAACTACTATACTTATTACACTTATTATTATCAATCTAACTCATATTATTAGCCACATTATGCTTGTATGATCGGTGGAACGATAATTACTATTCTTAATACTCTTATTATTATCAATCTAACTCATATTATTAGCCATATTATGCTTATATGATCGATAGAACTACAATTACTATACTTATTACTCTTATTATTATCAATCTAACTCATATTATTAGCCACATTATGCTTATATGATCGATAGAACGACAATTACTATACTCCTTAGTCTTATTATTATCAATCTAACTCATATTATTAGTCATATTATGCTTATATGATCGATAGAACGACAATTACTATACTTTTTACTCTTATTATTATCAATCTAACTCACATTATTAGCCATATTATGCTTATATGATCGGTAGAACGATAATTACTATACTTATTACTCTTATTATTATCAATCTAACTCATATTATTAGCCATATTATGCTTATATGATCGATAGAACGGCAATTACTATACTTATTGCTCTTATTACGATCAATCTAACTCATATTATTAGCCACACTATGCTTATAGGATCGATAGAACTACAATTACTATACTCATTACTCTTATTATTATCAATCTAACTCATATTATTAGCCATATTATGCTTATATGATCGATAGAACTACAATTACTATACTTATTACTCTTATTATTATCAATCGAACTCATATTATTAGCCATATTATGCTTATATGATCGATAGAACTACAATTACTATACTTATTAGTCTTATTATTATCAATCTACCTCACATTGTTAGCCATATTATGCTTATATGATCGATAGAACGACAATTACTATACTTATTACTCTTATTATTATCAATCTAACTCATATTATTTGCCATCTTATGCTTATATGATCGATAGAACGAAAATTACTATACACATTACTCTTATTATTATCAATCTAACTCATATTATTAGCCATATTATGCTTATATCATCGATAGAACGACAATTACTATACCTTTTACTCTTATTATTATCAATCTAACTCATATTATTAGCCATATTATGCTTATATGATCGGTAGAACGATAATTTATATACTTATTACTCTTATTATTATCAATCTAACTCATATTATTAGCCACATTATGCTTATATGATCGATAGCATGACAATTACTATACTCCTTAGTCTTATTATTATCAATCTAACTCATATTATTAGTCATATTATGCTTATATGATCGATAGAACGACAATTACTATACTTTTTACTCTTATTATTATCAATCTAACTCACATTATTAGCCATATTATGCTTATATGATCGGTAGAACTATAATTACTATACTTATCACTCTTATTATTATCAATCGAACTCATATTATTAGCCATTCTATGCTTATATGATCGACAGAACGACAATTACTATACTGACTACACTCACTATTATCAATCTAACTCATATTATTAACCATATTATGCAGATATGGTCGATAGAACGACAATTACTATACTTATTACTCTTATTATTATCAATCTGACTCATATTATTAGCCATATTATGCTTATATGATCGGTAGAACGATAATTACTATACTTATTACACTTATTATTATCAATCTAACTCATATTATTAGCCACATTATGCTTGTATGATCGGTAGAACGATAATTACTATACTTATTACTCTTATTATTATCAATCTAACTCATATTATTAATCATATTATACTTATATGAGCAATAGAACTAAAATTACTATACTTATTACACTCGCTATTATCACTCTAACTCATATTATTAGCCATATTATGCTTATATGATCGATAGAACGACAATTACTATACTTATTGCACTCACTATTATCAATCTAACTCATATTATTAGCCATACTATGCTTATATGATCGACAGGACGAGAATTACTATACTTATTACACTCACTATTATCAATCTAACTCATATTATTAGCCATATTATGCTTATATGATCGGTAGAACGATAATTACTATACTTATTACTCTTATTATTATCAATCTAACTCATATTATTAGCCATATTATGCTTATATGATCGATAGAACTACAATTACTATGCTTATTACTCTTATTATTATCAATCTAACTCATATTATTAGCCATATTATGCTTATATGATCGATAGAACGACAATTACTATACTTTTTACTCTTATTATTATCAATCGAACTCATATTATTAGCCATATTATGCTTATATGATCGATAGAACTACAATTACTATACTTATTAGTCTTATTATTATCAATCTAACTCACATTGTTAGCCATATTATGCTTATATGATCGATAAAACGACAATTACTATACTTATTACTCTTATTATTATCAATCTAACTCATATTACTTGCCATCTTATGCTTATATGATCGATAGAACTACAATTACTATACTTATTAGTCTTAATATTATCAATCTAACTCACATTGTTAGCCATATTATGCTTATATGATCGATAGAACGACAATTACTATACTTATTACTCTTATTATTATCAATCTAACTCATATTATTTGCCATCTTATGCTTATATGATCGATAGAACGAAAATTACTATACTCATTACTCTTATTATTATCAATCTAACTCATATTATTAGCCATATTATGCTTATATGATCGATAGAACTACCATTACTATACTTATTACTCTTATTATTATCAATCGAACTCATATTATTAGCCATACTATGCTTATATGATCGACAGAACGACAATTACTATACTTATTGCACTCACTATTATCAATCTAACTCATATTATTAGCCATACTATGCTTATATGATCGACAGAACGACAATTACTATACTTATTACACTCACTATTATCAATCTAACTCATATTATTAGCCATATTATGCTTATATGATCGATAGAACGACAATTACTATACTTTTTACTCTTATTATTATCAATCTAACTCATATTATTAGCCATATTATGCTTATATGATCGGTAGAACGATAATTACTATACTTATTACACTTATTATTATCAATCTAACTCATATTATTAGCCACATTATGCTTGTATGATCGGTGGAACGATAATTACTATTCTTAATACTCTTATTATTATCAATCTAACTCATATTATTAGCCATATTATGCTTATATGATCGATAGAACTACAATTACTATACTTATTACTCTTATTATTATCAATCTAACTCATATTATTAGCCACATTATGCATTATATGATCGATAGAACGACAATTACTATACTCCTTAGTCTTATTATTATCAATCTAACTCATATTATTAGTCATATTATGCTTATATGATCGATAGAACTACCATTACTATACTTATTACTCTTATTATTATCAATCGAACTCATATTATTAGCCATACTATGCATATATGATCGACAGAACGACAATTACTATACTTATTGCACTCACTATTATCAATCTAACTCATATTATTAGCCATACTATGCTTATATGATCGACAGAACGACAATTACTATACTTATTACACTCACTATTATCAATCTAACTCATATTATTAGCCATATTATGCTTATATGATCGATAGAACGACAATTACTATACTTTTTACTCTTATTATTATCAATCTAACTCATATTATTAGCCATATTATGCTTATATGATCGGTAGAACGATAATTACTATACTTATTACACTTATTATTATCAATCTAACTCATATTATTAGCCACATTATGCTTGTATGATCGGTGGAACGATAATTACTATTCTTAATACTCTTATTATTATCAATCTAACTCATATTATTAGCCATATTATGCTTATATGATCGATAGAACTACAATTACTATACTTATTACTCTTATTATTATCAATCTAACTCATATTATTAGCCACATTATGCTTATATGATCGATAGAACGACAATTACTATACTCCTTAGTCTTATTATTATCAATCTAACTCATATTATTAGTCTTATTATGCTTATATGATCGATAGAACGACAATTACTATACTTTTTACTCTTATTATTATCAATCTAACTCACATTATTAGCCATATTATGCTTATATGATCGGTAGAACGATAATTACTATACCTATTACTCTTATTATTATCAATCTAACTCATATTATTAGCCATATTATGCTTATATGATCGATAGAACGGCAATTACTATACTTATTGCTCTTATTACGATCAATCTAACTCATATTATTAGCCACACTATGCTTATATGATCGATAGAACGACAATTACTATACTTATTACTCTTATTATTATCAATCTGACTCATATTATTAGCCATATTATGCTTATACGATCGATAGAACGACAATTACTATACTTATTAGTCTTATTATTATCAATCTAACTCATATTATTAGCCATATTATGCTTATATGATCGATAGAACGGCAATTACTATACTTATTGCTCTCATTATTATCAATCTAACTCATATTATTAGCCACATTATGCTTATAGGATCGATAGAACTACAATTACTATACTCATTACTCTTATTATTATCAATCTAACTCATATTATTAGCCATATTATGCTTATATGATCGATAGAACTACAATTACTATACTTATTACTCTTATTATTATCAATCGAACTCATATTATTAGCCATATTATGCTTATATGATCGATAGAACTACAATTACTATACTTATTAGTCTTATTATTATCAATCTACCTCACATTGTTAGCCATATTATGCTTATATGATCGATAGAACGACAATTACTATACTTATTACTCTTATTATTATCAATCTAACTCATATTATTTGCCATCTTATGCTTATATGATCGATAGAACGAAAATTACTATACACATTACTCTTATTATTATCAATCTAACTCATATTATTAGCCATATTATGCTTATATCATCGATAGAACGACAATTACTATACCTTTTACTCTTATTATTATCAATCTAACTCATATTATTAGCCATATTATGCTTATATGATCGGTAGAACGATAATTTATATACTTATTACTCTTATTATTATCAATCTAACTCATATTATTAGCCATACTATGCTTTTATGATCGATAGAACGACAATTACTATACTTATAAGCCTTATTATTATCAATCTAACTCATATTATTAGCCATATTATGCTTATATGATCGATAGAACGACAATTACTATACTTATTACTCTTATTATTATCAATCTAACTCATATTATTTGCCATCTTATGCTTATATGATCGATAGAACGAAAATTACTATACTCATTACTCTTATTATTATCAATCTAACTCATATTATTAGCCATATTATGCTTATATGATCGATAGAACTACCATTACTATACTTATTACTCTTATTATTATCAATCGAACTCATATTATTAGCCATACTATGCTTATATGATCGACAGAACGACAATTACTATACTTATTGCACTCACTATTATCAATCTAACTCATATTATTAGCCATACTATGCTTATATGATCGACAGAACGACAATTACTATACTTATTACACTCACTATTATCAATCTAACTCATATTATTAGCCATATTATGCTTATATGATCGATAGAACGACAATTACTATACTTTTTACTCTTATTATTATCAATCTAACTCATATTATTAGCCATATTATGCTTATATGATCGGTAGAACGATAACTACTATACTTATTACACTTATTATTATCAATCTAACTCATATTATTAGCCACATTATGCTTGTATGATCGGTGGAACGATAATTACTATTCTTAATACTCTTATTATTATCAATCTAACTCATATTATTAGCCATATTATGCTTATATGATCGATAGAACTACAATTACTATACTTATTACTCTTATTATTATCAATCTAACTCATATTATTAGCCACATTATGCTTATATGATCGATAGAACGACAATTACTATACTCCTTAGTCTTATTATTATCAATCTAACTCATATTATTAGTCATATTATGCTTATATGATCGATAGAACGACAATTACTATACTTTTTACTCTTATTATTATCAATCTAACTCACATTATTAGCCATATTATGCTTATATGATCGGTAGAACGATAATTACTATACTTATTACTCTTATTATTATCAATCTAACTCATATTATTAGCCATATTATGCTTATATGATCGATAGAACGGCAATTACTATACTTATTGCTCTTATTACGATCAATCTAACTCATATTATTAGCCACACTATGCTTATAGGATCGATAGAACTACAATTACTATACTCATTACTCTTATTATTATCAATCTAACTCATATTATTAGCCATATTATGCTTATATGATCGATAGAACTACAATTACTATACTTATTACTCTTATTATTATCAATCGAACTCATATTATTAGCCATATTATGCTTATATGATCGATAGAACTACAATTACTATACTTATTAGTCTTATTATTATCAATCTACCTCACATTGTTAGCCATATTATGCTTATATGATCGATAGAACGACAATTACTATACTTATTACTCTTATTATTATCAATCTAACTCATATTATTTGCCATCTTATGCTTATATGATCGATAGAACGAAAATTACTATACACATTACTCTTATTATTATCAATCTAACTCATATTATTAGCCATATTATGCTTATATCATCGATAGAACGACAATTACTATACCTTTTACTCTTATTATTATCAATCTAACTCATATTATTAGCCATATTATGCTTATATGATCGGTAGAACGATAATTTATATACTTATTACTCTTATTATTATCAATCTAACTCATATTATTAGCCATACTATGCTTTTATGATCGATAGAACGACAATTACTATACTTATTAGCCTTATTATTATCAATCTAACTCATATTATTAGCCATATTATGCTTATATGATCGAGAGAACGACAATTACTATACTTATTACTCTTATTATTATCAATCGAACTCATATTATTAGCCATTCTATGCTTATATGATCGACAGAACGACAATTACTATACTGACTACACTCACAATTATCAATCTAACTCATATTATTAACCATATTATGCAGATATGGTCGATAGAACGACAATTACTATACTTATTAGTCTTATTATTATCAATCTAACTCATATTATTAGCCATATTATGCTTATATGATCGGTAGAACGACAATTACTATACTTATTACTCTTATTATTATCAATCTAACTCATATTATTAGCCATATTATGCTTATATGATCGATAGAACGGCAATTACTATACTTATTGCTCTTATTACGATCAATCTAACTCATATTATTAGCCACACTATGCTTATATGATCGATAGAACGACAATTACTATACTTATTACTCTTATTATTATCAATCTAACTCATATTATTAGCCATACTATGCTTTTATGATCGATAGAACGGCAATTACTATACTTATTGCTCTTATTACGATCAATCTAACTCATATTATTAGCCACACTATGCTTATATGATCGATAGAACGACAATTACTATACTTATTACTCTTATTATTATCAATCTAACTCATATTATTAGCCATATTATGCTTATATGATCGATAGAACTACAATTACTATACTTATTACTCTTATTATTATCAATCGAACTCATATTATTAGCCATATTATGCTTATATGATCGATAGAACTACAATTACTATACTTATTAGTCTTATTATTATCAATCTACCTCACATTGTTAGCCATATTATGCTTATATGATCGATAGAACGACAATTACTATACTTATTACTCTTATTATTATCAATCTAACTCATATTATTAGCCACATTATGCTTATATGATCGATAGAACGACAATTACTATACTCCTTAGTCTTATTATTATCAATCTAACACATATTATTAGTCATATTATGCTTATATGATCGATAGAACGACAATTACTATACTTTTTACTCTTATTATTATCAATCTAACTCACATTATTAGCCATATTATGCTTATATGATCGATAGAACGGCAATTACTATACTTATTGCTCTTATTACGATCAATCTAACTCATATTATTAGCCACACTATGCTTATAGGATCGATAGAACTACAATTACTATACTCATTACTCTTATTATTATCAATCTAACTCATATTATTAGCCATATTATGCTTATATGATCGATAGAACTACAATTACTATACTTATTACTCTTATTATTATCAATCGAACTCATATTATTAGCCATATTATGCTTATATGATCGATAGAACTACAATTACTATACTTATTAGTCTTATTATTATCAATCTACCTCACATTGTTAGCCATATTATGCTTATATGATCGATAGAACGACAATTACTATACTTATTACTCTTATTATTATCAATCTAACTCATATTATTTGCCATCTTATGCTTATATGATCGATAGAACGAAAATTACTATACACATTACTCTTATTATTATCAATCTAACTCATATTATTAGCCATATTATGCTTATATCATCGATAGAACGACAATTACTATACCTTTTACTCTTATTATTATCAATCTAACTCATATTATTAGCCATATTATGCTTATATGATCGGTAGAACGATAATTTATATACTTATTACTCTTATTATTATCAATCTAACTCATATTATTAGCCATACTATGCTTTTATGATCGATAGAACGACAATTACTATACTTATTAGCCTTATTATTATCAATCTAACTCATATTATTAGCCATATTATGCTTATATGATCGAGAGAACGACAATTACTATACTTATTACTCTTATTATTATCAATCGAACTCATATTATTAGCCATTCTATGCTTATATGATCGACAGAACGACAATTACTATACTGACTACACTCACAATTATCAATCTAACTCATATTATTAACCATATTATGCAGATATGGTCGATAGAACGACAATTACTATACTTATTAGTCTTATTATTATCAATCTAACTCATATTATTAGCCATATTATGCTTATATGATCGGTAGAACGACAATTACTATACTTATTACTCTTATTATTATCAATCTAACTCATATTATTAGCCATATTATGCTTATATGATCGATAGAACGGCAATTACTATACTTATTGCTCTTATTACGATCAATCTAACTCATATTATTAGCCACACTATGCTTATATGATCGATAGAACGACAATTACTATACTTATTACTCTTATTATTATCAATCTGACTCATATTATTAGCCATATTATGCTTATACGATCGATAGAACGACAATTACTATACTTATTAGTCTTATTATTATCAATCTAACTCATATTATTAGCCATATTATGCTTATATGATCGATAGAACGGCAATTACTATACTTATTGCTCTTATTATTATCAATCTAACTCATATTATTAGCCACATTATGCTTATAGGATCGATAGAACTACAATTACTATACTCATTACTCTTATTATTATCAATCTAACTCATATTATTAGCCATATTATGCTTATATGATCGATAGAACTACAATTACTATACTTATTACTCTTACTATTATCAATCGAACTCATATTATTAGCCATATTATGCTTATATGATCGATAGAACTACAATTACTATACTTATTAGTCTTATTATTATCAATCTACCTCACATTGTTAGCCATATTATGCTTATATGATCGATAGAACGACAATTACTATACTTATTACTCTTATTATTATCAATCTAACTCATATTATTTGCCATCTTATGCTTATATGATCGATAGAACGAAAATTACTATACACATTACTCTTATTATTATCAATCTAACTCATATTATTAGCCATATTATGCTTATATCATCGATAGAACGACAATTACTATACCTTTTACTCTTATTATTATCAATCTAACTCATATTATTAGCCATATTATGCTTATATGATCGGTAGAACGATAATTTATATACTTATTACTCTTATTATTATCAATCTAACTCATATTATTAGCCATACTATGCTTTTATGATCGATAGAACGACAATTACTATACTTATTACTCTTATTATTATCAATCTAACTCATATTATTAGCCATATTATGCTTATATGATCGGTAGAACGATAATTTATATACTTATTACTCTTATTATTATCAATCTAACTCATATTATTAGCCATACTATGCTTTTATGATCGATAGAACGACAATTACTATACTTATTAGCCTTATTATTATCAATCTAACTCATATTATTAGCCATATTATGCTTATATGATCGAGAGAACGACAATTACTATACTTATTACTCTTATTATTATCAATCGAACTCATATTATTAGCCATTCTATGCTTATATGATCGACAGAACGACAATTACTATACTGACTACACTCACAATTATCAATCTAACTCATATTATTAACCATATTATGCAGATATGGTCGATAGAACGACAATTACTATACTTATTAGTCTTATTATTATCAATCTAACTCATATTATTAGCCATATTATGCTTATATGATCGGTAGAACGACAATTACTATACTTATTACTCTTATTATTATCAATCTAACTCATATTATTAGCCATATTATGCTTATATGATCGATAGAACGGCAATTACTATACTTATTGCTCTTATTACGATCAATCTAACTCATATTATTAGCCACACTATGCTTATATGATCGATAGAACGACAATTACTATACTTATTACTCTTATTATTATCAATCTAACTCATATTATTAGCCATACTATGCTTTTATGATCGATAGAACGGCAATTACTATACTTATTGCTCTTATTACGATCAATCTAACTCATATTATTAGCCACACTATGCTTATATGATCGATAGAACGACAATTACTATACTTATTACTCTTATTATTATCAATCTGACTCATATTATTAGCCATATTATGCTTATACGATCGATAGAACGACAATTACTATACTTATTAGTCTTATTATTATCAATCTAACTCATATTATTAGCCATATTATGCTTATATGATCGATAGAACGGCAATTACTATACTTATTGCTCTTATTATTATCAATCTAACTCATATTATTAGCCACATTATGCTTATAGGATCGATAGAACTACAATTACTATACTCATTACTCTTATTATTATCAATCTAACTCATATTATTAGCCATATTATGCTTATATGATCGATAGAACTACAATTACTATACTTATTACTCTTATTATTATCAATCGAACTCATATTATTAGCCATATTATGCTTATATGATCGATAGAACTACAATTACTATACTTATTAGTCTTATTATTATCAATCTACCTCACATTGTTAGCCATATTATGCTTATATGATCGATAGAACGACAATTACTATACTTATTACTCTTATTATTATCAATCTAACTCATATTATTTGCCATCTTATGCTTATATGATCGATAGAACGAAAATTACTATACACATTACTCTTATTATTATCAATCTAACTCATATTATTAGCCATATTATGCTTATATCATCGATAGAACGACAATTACTATACCTTTTACTCTTATTATTATCAATCTAACTCATATTATTAGCCATATTATGCTTATATGATCGGTAGAACGATAATTTATATACTTATTACTCTTATTATTATCAATCTAACTCATATTATTAGCCATACTATGCTTTTATGATCGATAGAACGACAATTACTATACTTATAAGCCTTATTATTATCAATCTAACTCATATTATTAGCCATATTATGCTTATATGATCGATAGAACGACAATTACTATACTTATTACTCTTATTATTATCAATCGAACTCATATTATTAGCCATTCTATGCTTATATGATCGACAGAACGACAATTACTATACTGACTACACTCACAATTATCAATCTAACTCATATTATTAACCATATTATGCAGATATGGTCGATAGAACGACAATTACTATACTTATTAGTCTTATTATTATCAATCTAACTCATATTATTAGCCATATTATGCTTATATGATCGGTAGAACGACAATTACTATACTTATTACTCTTATTATTATCAATCTAACTCATATTATTTGCCATCTTATGCTTATATGATCGATAGAACGAAAATTACTATACTCATTACTCTTATTATTATTAATCTAACTCATATTATTAGCCATATTATGCTTATATGATCGATAGAACTACCATTACTATACTTATTACTCTTATTATTATCAATCGAACTCATATTATTAGCCATACTATGCTTATATGATCGACAGAACGACAATTACTATACTTATTGCACTCACTATTATCAATCTAACTCATATTATTAGCCATACTATGCTTATATGATCGACAGAACGACAATTACTATACTTATTACACTCACTATTATCAATCTAACTCATATTATTAGCCATATTATGCTTATATGATCGATAGAACGACAATTACTATACTTTTTACTCTTATTATTATCAATCTAACTCATATTATTAGCCATATTATGCTTATATGATCGGTAGAACGATAACTACTATACTTATTACACTTATTATTATCAATCTAACTCATATTATTAGCCACATTATGCTTGTATGATCGGTGGAACGATAATTACTATTCTTAATACTCTTATTATTATCAATCTAACTCATATTATTAGCCATATTATGCTTATATGATCGATAGAACTACAATTACTATACTTATTACTCTTATTATTATCAATCTAACTCATATTATTAGCCACATTATGCTTATATGATCGATAGAACGACAATTACTATACTCCTTAGTCTTATTATTATCAATCTAACTCATATTATTAGTCATATTATGCTTATATGATCGATAGAACGACAATTACTATACTTTTTACTCTTATTATTATCAATCTAACTCACATTATTAGCCATATTATGCTTATATGATCGGTAGAACGATAATTACTATACTTATTACTCTTATTATTATCAATCTAACTCATATTATTAGCCATATTATGCTTATATGATCGATAGAACGGCAATTACTATACTTATTGCTCTTATTACGATCAATCTAACTCATATTATTAGCCACACTATGCTTATAGGATCGATAGAACTACAATTACTATACTCATTACTCTTATTATTATCAATCTAACTCATATTATTAGCCATATTATGCTTATATGATCGATAGAACTACAATTACTATACTTATTACTCTTATTATTATCAATCGAACTCATATTATTAGCCATATTATGCTTATATGATCGATAGAACTACAATTACTATACTTATTAGTCTTATTATTATCAATCTACCTCACATTGTTAGCCATATTATGCTTATATGATCGATAGAACGACAATTACTATACTTATTACTCTTATTATTATCAATCTAACTCATATTATTTGCCATCTTATGCTTATATGATCGATAGAACGAAAATTACTATACACATTACTCTTATTATTATCAATCTAACTCATATTATTAGCCATATTATGCTTATATCATCGATAGAACGACAATTACTATACCTTTTACTCTTATTATTATCAATCTAACTCATATTATTAGCCATATTATGCTTATATGATCGGTAGAACGATAATTTATATACTTATTACTCTTATTATTATCAATCTAACTCATATTATTAGCCATACTATGCTTTTATGATCGATAGAACGACAATTACTATACTTATTAGCCTTATTATTATCAATCTAACTCATATTATTAGCCATATTATGCTTATATGATCGAGAGAACGACAATTACTATACTTATTACTCTTATTATTATCAATCGAACTCATATTATTAGCCATTCTATGCTTATATGATCGACAGAACGACAATTACTATACTGACTACACTCACAATTATCAATCTAACTCATATTATTAACCATATTATGCAGATATGGTCGATAGAACGACAATTACTATACTTATTAGTCTTATTATTATCAATCTAACTCATATTATTAGCCATATTATGCTTATATGATCGGTAGAACGACAATTACTATACTTATTACTCTTATTATTATCAATCTAACTCATATTATTTGCCATCTTATGCTTATATGATCGATAGAACGAAAATTACTATACTCATTACTCTTATTATTATCAATCTAACTCATATTATTAGCCATATTATGCTTATATGATCGATAGAACTACCATTACTATACTTATTACTCTTATTATTATCAATCGAACTCATATTATTAGCCATACTATGCTTATATGATCGACAGAACGACAATTACTATACTTATTGCACTCACTATTATCAATCTAACTCATATTATTAGCCATACTATGCTTATATGATCGACAGAACGACAATTACTATACTTATTACACTCACTATTATCAATCTAACTCATATTATTAGCCATATTATGCTTATATGATCGATAGAACGACAATTACTATACTTTTTACTCTTATTATTATCAATCTAACTCATATTATTAGCCATATTATGCTTATATGATCGGTAGAACGATAACTACTATACTTATTACACTTATTATTATCAATCTAACTCATATTATTAGCCACATTATGCTTGTATGATCGGTGGAACGATAATTACTATTCTTAATACTCTTATTATTATCAATCTAACTCATATTATTAGCCATATTATGCTTATATGATCGATAGAACTACAATTACTATACTTATTACTCTTATTATTATCAATCTAACTCATATTATTAGCCACATTATGCTTATATGATCGATAGAACGACAATTACTATACTCCTTAGTCTTATTATTATCAATCTAACTCATATTATTAGTCATATTATGCTTATATGATCGATAGAACGACAATTACTATACTTTTTACTCTTATTATTATCAATCTAACTCACATTATTAGCCATATTATGCTTATATGATCGGTAGAACGATAATTACTATACTTATTACTCTTATTATTATCAATCTAACTCATATTATTAGCCATATTATGCTTATATGAATGATAGAACGACAATTACTATACTTATTGCACTCACTATTATCAATCTAACTCATATTATTAGCCATACTATGCTTATATGATCGACAGGACGAGAATTACTATACTTATTACACTCACTATTATCAATCTAACTCATATTATTAGCCATATTATGCTTATATGATCGGTAGAACGATAATTACTATACTTATTACTCTTATTATTATCAATCTAACTCATATTATTAGCCATATTATGCTTATATGATCGATAGAACTACAATTACTATGCTTATTACTCTTATTATTATCAATCTAACTCATATTATTAGCCATATTATGCTTATATGATCGATAGAACGACAATTACTATACTTTTTACTCTTATTATTATCAATCTAACTCATATTATTAGCCACATTATGCTTATATGATCGATAGCATGACAATTACTATACTCCTTAGTCTTATTATTATCAATCTAACTCATATTATTAGTCATATTATGCTTATATGATCGATAGAACGACAATTACTATACTTTTTACTCTTATTATTATCAATCTAACTCACATTATTAGCCATATTATGCTTATATGATCGGTAGAACTATAATTACTATACTTATTACTCTTATTATTATCAATCTAACTCATATTATTAGCCATATTATGCTTATATGATCGATAGAACGGCAATTACTATACTTATTGCTCTTATTATTATCAATCTAACTCATATTATTAGCCACATTATGCTTATAGGATCGATAGAACTACAATTACTATACTCATTACTCTTATTATTATCAATCTAACTCATATTATTAGCCATATTATGCTTATATGATCGATAGAACTACAATTACTATACTTATTACTCTTATTATTATCAATCGAACTCATATTATTAGCCATATTATGCTTATATGATCGATAGAACTACAATTACTATACTTATTAGTCTTATTATTATCAATCTACCTCACATTGTTAGCCATATTATGCTTATATGATCGATAGAACGACAATTACTATACTTATTACTCTTATTATTATCAATCTAACTCATATTATTTGCCATCTTATGCTTATATGATCGATAGAACGAAAATTACTATACACATTACTCTTATTATTATCAATCTAACTCATATTATTAGCCATATTATGCTTATATCATCGATAGAACGACAATTACTATACCTTTTACTCTTATTATTATCAATCTAACTCATATTATTAGCCATATTATGCTTATATGATCGGTAGAACGATAATTTATATACTTATTACTCTTATTATTATCAATCTAACTCATATTATTAGCCATACTATGCTTTTATGATCGATAGAACGACAATTACTATACTTATTAGCCTTATTATTATCAATCTAACTCATATTATTAGCCATATTATGCTTATATGATCGATAGAACGACAATTACTATACTTATTAGTCTTATTATTATCAATCTAACTCATATTATTAGCCATATTATGATTATATGATCGATAGAACGACAATTACTATACTTTTTACTCTTATTATTATCAATCTAACTCATATTATTAACCATATTATGCTTATATCATCGATAGAACTACAATTACTATACTTATTAGTCTTATTATTATCAATCTAACTCACATTGTTAGCCATATTATGCAGATATGGTCGATAGAACGACAATTACTATACTTATTACTCTTATTATTATCAATCTGACTCATATTATTAGCCATATTATGCTTATATGATCGATAGAACTACAATTACAATACTTATTAGTCTTATTATTATCAATCTAACTCATATTATTAGCCATATTATGCTTATATGATCGATAGAACTACAATTACTATACTTATTACTCTTATTATTATCAATCGAACTCATATTATTAGCCATACTATGCTTATATGATCGACAGAACGACAATTACTATACTTATTGCACTCACTATTATCAATCTAACTCATATTATTAGCCATACTATGCTTATATGATCGACAGGAGAATTACTATACTTATTACACTCACTATTATCAATCTAACTCATATTATTAGCCATATTATGCTTATATGATCGGTAGAACGACAATTACTATACTTATTACTCTTATTATTATCAATCTAACTCATATTATTAGCCATATTATGCTTATAGGATCGATAGAACGACAATTACTATATTCATTACTCTTATTATTATCAATCTAACTCATATTATTAGCCATATTATGCTTATATGATCGGTAGAACGATAATTACTATACTTATTACTCTTATTATTATCAATCTAACTCATATTATTAGCCATATTATGCTTATAGGATCGATAGAACGACAATTACTATATTCATTACTCTTATTATTATCAATCTAACTCATATTATTAGCCATATTATGCTTATGTGATGAATAGAACGACAATTACTATACTTATTACTCTTATTATTATCAATCTAACTCATATTCTTAGCCATACTATGCTTATATGATCGACAGAACGACAATTACTATACTTATTACACTCACTATTATCAATCTAACTCATATTATTAACCATATTATGCTTATATGATCGGTAGAACGATAATTACTATACTTATTACTCTTATTATTATCAATCTAACTCATATTAATAATCATATTATACTTATATGAGCAATAGAACTAAAATTACTATACTTATTACACTCGCTATTATCATTCTAACTCATATTATTAGCCATATTATGCTTATATGATCGATAGAACGACAATTACTATACTTTTTACTCTTATTATTATCAATCTAACTCATATTATTAGCCATATTATGCTTATATGATCGGTAGAACGATAATTACTATACTTATTACACTTATTATTATCAATCTAACTCATATTATTAGCCACATTATGCTTGTATGATCGGTGGAACGATAATTACTATTCTTAATACTCTTATTATTATCAATCTAACTCACATTATTAGCCATATTATGATTATATGATCGATAGAACGACAATTACTATACTTTTTACTCTTATTATTATCAATCTAACTCATATTATTAACCATATTATGCAGATATGGTCGATAGAACGACAATTACTATACTTATTACTCTTATTATTATCAATCTGACTCATATTATTAGCCATATTATGCTTATATGATCGATAGAACGACAATTACTATACTTATTAGTCTTATTATTATCAATCTAACTCATATTATTAGCCATATTATGCTTATATGATCGATAGAACGACAATTACTATACTTTTTACTCTTATTATTATCAATCTAACTCATATTATTAACCATATTATGCAGATATGGTCGATAGAACGACAATTACTATACTTATTACTCTTATTATTATCAATCTGACTCATATTATTAGCCATATTATGCTTATATGATCGATAGAACGACAATTACTATACTTATTAGTCTTATTATTATCAATCTAACTCATATTATTAGCCATATTATGCTTATATGATCGATAGAACGACAATTACTATACTTTTTACTCTTATTATTATCAATTAAACTCATATTATTAGCCATATTATGCTTATATGATCGGTAGAACGATAATTACTATACTCATTACTCTTATTATTATCAATCTAACTCATATTATTAGCCATATTGTGCTTGTATGATCGGGAGAACGATAATTACTATACTTATTACTCTTATTATTATCAATCAAACTCATATTATTAATCATATTATGCTTATATGAGCAATAGAACTACAATTACTATACTTATTACACTCACTATTATCAATCTAACTCATATTATTAGCCATATTATGCTTATATGATCGATAGAACGACAATTACTATACTCCTTAGTCTTATTATTATCAATCTAACTCATATTATTAACCATATTATGCAGATATGGTCGATAGAACGACAATTACTATACTTATTACTCTTATTATTATCAATCTGACTCATATTATTAGCCATATTATGCTTATATGATCGATAGAACGACAATTACTATACTTATTAGTCTTATTATTATCAATCTAACTCATATTATTAGCCATATTATGCTTATATGATTGATAGAACGACAATTACTATACTTTTTACTCTTATTATTATCAATTAAACTCATATTATTAGCCATATTATGATTATATGATCGGTAGAACGATAATTACTATACTCATTACTCTTATTATTATCAATCTAACTCATATTATTAGCCATATTATGCTTGTATGATCGGGAGAACGATAATTACTATACTTATTACTCTTATTATTATCAATCTAACTCATATTATTAATCATATTATGCTTATATGAGCAATAGAACTACAATTACTATACTTATTACACTCACTATTATCAATCTAACTCATATTATTAGCCATATTATGCTTATATGATCGATAGAACGACAATTACTATACTCCTTAGTCTTATTATTATCAATCTAACTCATATTATTAGCCATATTATGCTTATATGATCGGTAGAACGATAATTACTATACTTATTACTCTTATTATTATCAATCTAACTCATATTATTAGCCATATTATGCTTATAGGATCGATAGAACGACAATTACTATATTCATTACTCTTATTATTATCAATCTAACTCATATTATTAGCCATATTATGCTTATATGATCGGTAGAACGATAATTACTATACTTATTACTCTTATTATTATCAATCTAACTCATATTATTAGCCATATTATGCTTATAGGATCGATAGAACGACAATTACTATATTCATTACTCTTATTATTATCAATCTAACTCATATTATTAGCCATATTATGCTTATGTGATGAATAGAACGACAATTACTATACTTATTACTCTTATTATTATCAATCTAACTCATATTCTTAGCCATACTATGCTTATATGATCGACAGAACGACAATTACTATACTTATTACACTCGCTATTATCATTCTAACTCATATTATTAGCCATATTATGCTTATATGATCGATAGAACGACAATTACTATACTTTTTACTCTTATTATTATCAATCTAACTCATATTATTAGCCATATTATGCTTATATGATCGGTAGAACGATAATTACTATACTTATTACACTTATTATTATCAATCTAACTCATATTATTAGCCACATTATGCTTGTATGATCGGTGGAACGATAATTACTATTCTTAATACTCTTATTATTATCAATCTAACTCACATTATTAGCCATATTATGATTATATGATCGATAGAACGACAATTACTATACTTTTTACTCTTATTATTATCAATCTAACTCATATTATTAACCATATTATGCAGATATGGTCGATAGAACGACAATTACTATACTTATTACTCTTATTATTATCAATCTGACTCATATTATTAGCCATATTAGGCTTATATGATCGATAGAACGACAATTACTATACTTATTAGTCTTATTTTTATCAATCTAACTCATATTATTAGCCATATTATGCTTATATGATCGATAGAATGACAATTACTATACTTTTTACTCTTATTATTATCAATCTAACTCATATTATTAACCATATTATGCAGATATGGTCGATAGAACGACAATTACTATACTTATTACTCTTATTATTATCAATCTGACTCATATTATTAGCCATATTATGCTTATATGATCGATAGAACGACAATTACTATACTTATTAGTCTTATTATTATCAATCTAACTCATATTATTAGCCATATTATGCTTATATGATCGATAGAACGACAATTACTATACTTTTTACTCTTATTATTATCAATTAAACTCATATTATTAGCCATATTATGCTTATATGATCGGTAGAACGATAATTACTATACTTATTACACTTATTATTATCAATCTAACTCATATTATTAATCATATTATGCTTATATGAGCAATAGAACTACAATTACTATACTTATTACACTCACTATTATCAATCTAACTCATATTATTAGCCATATTATGCTTATATGATCGATAGAACGACAATTACTATACTCCTTAGTCTTATTATTATCAATCTAACTCATATTATTAGCCATATTATGCTTATATGATCGGTAGAACGATAATTAGTATACTTATTACTCTTATTATTATCAATCTAACTCGTATTATTAGCCATATTATGCTTATAGGATCGATAGAACGACAATTACTATACTCATTACTCTTATTATTATCAATCTAACTCATATTATTAGCCATATTATGCTTATGTGATGAATAGAACGACAATTACTATACTTATTACTCTTATTATTATCAATCTAACTCATATTATTAGCCATATTATGCTTATAAGATCGATAGAACTACAATTACTATCGAACCCATATTATTAGCCATATTATGCTTATAAGATCGATAGAACTACAATTACTATCGAACCCATATTATTAGCCATATTATGCTTATAAGATCGATAGAACTACAATTACTATCGAACCCATATTATTAATCATATTATGCTTATATGAGCAATGGAACTACAATTACTATACTTATTACACTCACTATTATCAATCTAACTCATATTATTAACCATATTATGCAGATATGAGCAATAGAACTACAATTACTATACTTATTACACTCACTATTATCAATCTAACTCATATTATTAGCCATATTATGCTTATATGATCGATAGAACGACAATAACTATACTCCTTAGTCTTATTATTATCAATCTAACTCATATTATTAGCCATATTATGCTCATATGATCGGTAGAACGATAATTACTATACTTATTACTCTTATTATTATCAATCTAACTCATTATTAACCACATTATGCAGATATGGTCGATAGAACGACAATTACTATACTTATTACTCTTATTATTATCAATCTGACTCATATTATTATCCATATTATGCTTATATGATCGATGGAACGACAATTACTATACTTTTTACTCTTATTATTATCAATCTAACTCATATTATTAGCCATATTATGCTTATATGATCGATAGAACTACAATTACTATACTTATTACTCTTATTATTATCAATCGAACTCATATTATTAGCCATATTATGCTTATATGATCGATAGAACGACAATTACTATACTTTTTACTCTTATTATTATCAATCTAACTCATATTATTAGCCATATTATGCTTATATGATCGGTAGAACGATAATTACTATACTTATTACACTTATTATTATCAATCTAACTCATATTATTAGCCACATTATGCTTGTATGATCGGTGGAACGATAATTACTATTCTTAATACTCTTATTATTATCAATCTAACTCATATTATTAGCCATACTATGCTTATATGATCGACAGAACGACAATTACTATACTTATTGCACTCACTATTATCAATCTAACTCATATTATTAGCCATATTATGCTTATATGATCGGTAGAACGATAATTACTATACTTATTACTCTTATTATTATCAATCTAACTCATATTATTAATCGTATTATACTTATATGAGCAATAGAACTAAAATTACTATACTTACTACACTCGCTATTATCATTCTAACTCATATTATTAGCCATATTATGCTTATATGATCGATAGAACGACAATTACTATACTTTTTACTCTTATTATTATCAATCTAACTCATATTATTAGCCATATTATGCTTATATGATCGGTAGAACGATAATTACTATACTTATTACTCTTATTATTATCAATCTAACTCATATTATTAGCCATATTATGCTTATATGATCGATAGAACGACAATTACTATACTCCTTAATCTTATTATTATCAATCTAACTCACATTATTAGCCATATTATGCTTATATGATCGGTAGAACGATAATTACTATACTTATTACTCTTATTATTATCAATCTAACTCATATTATTAGCCATATTATGCTTATATGATCGATAGAACGGCAATTACTATACTTATTGCTCTTATTATTATCAATCTAACTCATATTATTAGCCACATTATGCTTATAGGATCGATAGAACTACAATTACTATACTCATTACTCTTGTTATTATCAATCTAACTCATATTATTAGCCATATTATGCTTATATGATCGATAGAACTACAATTACTATACTTATTACTCTTACTATTATCAATCGAAATCATATTATTAGCCATATTATGCTTATATGATCGATAGAACGACAATTACTATACTTATTACTCTTATTATTATCAATCTGACTCATATTATTAGCCATATTATGCTTATATGATCGATAGAACGACAATTACTATACTTTTTACTCTTATTATTATCAATCTAACTCATATTATTAGCCATATTATGCTTATATGATCGATAGAACTACAATTACTATACTTATTACTCTTATTATTATCAATCGAACTCATATTATTAGCCATATTATGCTTATATGATCGATAGAACGACAATTACTATACTTTTTACTCTTATTATTATCAATCTAACTCATATTATTAGCCATATTATGCTTATATGATCGGTAGAACGATAATTACTATACTTATTACACTTATTATTATCAATCTAACTCATATTATTAGCCACATTATGCTTGTATGATCGGTGGAACGATAATTACTATTCTTAATACTCTTATTATTATCAATCTAACTCATATTATTAGCCATACTATGCTTATATGATCGACAGAACGACAATTACTATACTTATTGCACTCACTATTATCAATCTAACTCATATTATTAGCCATATTATGCTTATATGATCGGTAGAACGATAATTACTATACTTATTACTCTTATTATTATCAATCTAACTCATATTATTAATCGTATTATACTTATATGAGCAATAGAACTAAAATTACTATACTTACTACACTCGCTATTATCATTCTAACTCATATTATTAGCCATATTATGCTTATATGATCGATAGAACGACAATTACTATACTTTTTACTCTTATTATTATCAATCTAACTCATATTATTAGCCATATTATGCTTATATGATCGGTAGAACGATAATTACTATACTTATTACTCTTATTATTATCAATCTAACTCATATTATTAGCCATATTATGCTTATATGATCGATAGAACGACAATTACTATACTCCTTAATCTTATTATTATCAATCTAACTCACATTATTAGCCATATTATGCTTATATGATCGGTAGAACGATAATTACTATACTTATTACTCTTATTATTATCAATCTAACTCATATTATTAGCCATATTATGCTTATATGATCGATAGAACGGCAATTACTATACTTATTGCTCTTATTATTATCAATCTAACTCATATTATTAGCCACATTATGCTTATAGGATCGATAGAACTACAATTACTATACTCATTACTCTTATTATTATCAATCTAACTCATATTATTAGCCATATTATGCTTATATGATCGATAGAACTACAATTACTATACTTATTACTCTTACTATTATCAATCGAAATCATATTATTAGCCATATTATGCTTATATGATCGATAGAACTACAATTACTATACTTATTATTCTTATTATTATCAATCTAACTCACATTGTTAGCCATATTATGCTTATATGATCGATAGAACGACAATTACTATACTTATTACTCTTATTATTATCAATCTAACTCAAATTATTTGCCATCTTATGCTTATATGATCGATAGAACGAAAATTACTATACACATTACTCTTATTATTATCAATCTAATTCATATTATTAGCCATGTTATGCTTATATGATCGATAGAACTACAATTACTATACTTATTACTCTTACTATTATCAATCTGACTCATATTATTATCCATATTATGCTTATATGATCGATGGAACGACAATTACTATACTTTTTACTCTTATTATTATCAATCTAACTCATATTATTAGCCATATTATGCTTATATGATCGATAGAACGACAATTACTATACTTTCTACTCTTATTATTATCAATCTAACTCATATTATTAACCATATTATGCAGATATGGTCGATAGAACGACAATTACTATACTTATTACTCTTATTATTATCAATCTGACTCATATTATTAGCCATATTATGCTTATATGATCGATAGAACGACAATTACTATACTTATTAGTCTTATTATTATCAATCTAACTCATATTATTAGCCATATTATGCTTATATGATCGATAGAACGACAATTACTATACTTTTTACTCTTATTATTATCAATTAAACTCATATTATTAGCCATATTATGCTTATATGATCGGTAGAACGATAATTACTATACTCATTACTCTTATTATTATCAATCTAACTCATATTATTAGCCATATTGTGCTTGTATGATCGGGAGAACGATAATTACTATACTTATTACTCTTATTATTATCAATCTAACTCATATTATTAATCATATTATGCTTATATGAGCAATAGAACTACAATTACTATACTTATTACACTCACTATTATCAATCTAACTCATATTATTAGCCATATTATGCTTATATGATCGATAGAACGACAATTACTATACTCCTTAGTCTTATTATTATCAATCTAACTCATATTATTAACCATATTATGCAGATATGGTCGATAGAACGACAATTACTATACTTATTACTCTTATTATTATCAATCTGACTCATATTATTAGCCATATTATGCTTATATGATCGATAGAACGACAATTACTATACTTATTAGTCTTATTATTATCAATCTAACTCATATTATTAGCCATATTATGCTTATATGATTGATAGAACGACAATTACTATACTTTTTACTCTTATTATTATCAATTAAACTCATATTATTAGCCATATTATGATTATATGATCGGTAGAACGATAATTACTATACTCATTACTCTTATTATTATCAATCTAACTCATATTATTAGCCATATTATGCTTGTATGATCGGGAGAACGATAATTACTATACTTATTACTCTTATTATTATCAATCTAACTCATATTATTAATCATATTATGCTTATATGAGCAATAGAACTACAATTACTATACTTATTACACTCACTATTATCAATCTAACTCATATTATTAGCCATATTATGCTTATATGATCGATAGAACGACAATTACTATACTCCTTAGTCTTATTATTATCAATCTAACTCATATTATTAGCCATATTATGCTTATATGATCGGTAGAACGATAATTACTATACTTATTACTCTTATTATTATCAATCTAACTCATATTATTAGCCATATTATGCTTATAGGATCGATAGAACGACAATTACTATATTCATTACTCTTATTATTATCAATCTAACTCATATTATTAGCCATATTATGCTTATATGATCGGTAGAACGATAATTACTATACTTATTACTCTTATTATTATCAATCTAACTCATATTATTAGCCATATTATGCTTATAGGATCGATAGAACGACAATTACTATATTCATTACTCTTATTATTATCAATCTAACTCATATTATTAGCCATATTATGCTTATGTGATGAATAGAACGACAATTACTATACTTATTACTCTTATTATTATCAATCTAACTCATATTCTTAGCCATACTATGCTTATATGATCGACAGAACGACAATTACTATACTTATTACACTCGCTATTATCATTCTAACTCATATTATTAGCCATATTATGCTTATATGATCGATAGAACGACAATTACTATACTTTTTACTCTTATTATTATCAATCTAACTCATATTATTAGCCATATTATGCTTATATGATCGGTAGAACGATAATTACTATACTTATTACACTTATTATTATCAATCTAACTCATATTATTAGCCACATTATGCTTGTATGATCGGTGGAACGATAATTACTATTCTTAATACTCTTATTATTATCAATCTAACTCACATTATTAGCCATATTATGATTATATGATCGATAGAACGACAATTACTATACTTTTTACTCTTATTATTATCAATCTAACTCATATTATTAACCATATTATGCAGATATGGTCGATAGAACGACAATTACTATACTTATTACTCTTATTATTATCAATCTGACTCATATTATTAGCCATATTAGGCTTATATGATCGATAGAACGACAATTACTATACTTATTAGTCTTATTATTATCAATCTAACTCATATTATTAGCCATATTATGCTTATATGATCGATAGAATGACAATTACTATACTTTTTACTCTTATTATTATCAATCTAACTCATATTATTAACCATATTATGCAGATATGGTCGATAGAACGACAATTACTATACTTATTACTCTTATTATTATCAATCTGACTCATATTATTAGCCATATTATGCTTATATGATCGATAGAACGACAATTACTATACTTATTAGTCTTATTATTATCAATCTAACTCATATTATTAGCCATATTATGCTTATATGATCGATAGAACGACAATTACTATACTTTTTACTCTTATTATTATCAATTAAACTCATATTATTAGCCATATTATGCTTATATGATCGGTAGAACGATAATTACTATACTTATTACACTTATTATTATCAATCTAACTCATATTATTAATCATATTATGCTTATATGAGCAATAGAACTACAATTACTATACTTATTACACTCACTATTATCAATCTAACTCATATTATTAGCCATATTATGCTTATATGATCGATAGAACGACAATTACTATACTCCTTAGTCTTATTATTATCAATCTAACTCATATTATTAGCCATATTATGCTTATATGATCGGTAGAACGATAATTAGTATACTTATTACTCTTATTATTATCAATCTAACTCGTATTATTAGCCATATTATGCTTATAGGATCGATAGAACGACAATTACTATACTCATTACTCTTATTATTATCAATCTAACTCATATTATTAGCCATATTATGCTTATGTGATGAATAGAACGACAATTACTATACTTATTACTCTTATTATTATCAATCTAACTCATATTATTAGCCATATTATGCTTATAAGATCGATAGAACTACAATTACTATCGAACCCATATTATTAGCCATATTATGCTTATAAGATCGATAGAACTACAATTACTATCGAACCCATATTATTAGCCATATTATGCTTATAAGATCGATAGAACTACAATTACTATCGAACCCATATTATTAATCATATTATGCTTATATGAGCAATGGAACTACAATTACTATACTTATTACACTCACTATTATCAATCTAACTCATATTATTAACCATATTATGCAGATATGAGCAATAGAACTACAATTACTATACTTATTACACTCACTATTATCAATCTAACTCATATTATTAGCCATATTATGCTTATATGATCGATAGAACGACAATAACTATACTCCTTAGTCTTATTATTATCAATCTAACTCATATTATTAGCCATATTATGCTCATATGATCGGTAGAACGATAATTACTATACTTATTACTCTTATTATTATCAATCTAACTCATTATTAACCACATTATGCAGATATGGTCGATAGAACGACAATTACTATACTTATTACTCTTATTATTATCAATCTGACTCATATTATTATCCATATTATGCTTATATGATCGATGGAACGACAATTACTATACTTTTTACTCTTATTATTATCAATCTAACTCATATTATTAGCCATATTATGCTTATATGATCGATAGAACTACAATTACTATACTTATTACTCTTATTATTATCAATCGAACTCATATTATTAGCCATATTATGCTTATATGATCGATAGAACGACAATTACTATACTTTTTACTCTTATTATTATCAATCTAACTCATATTATTAGCCATATTATGCTTATATGATCGGTAGAACGATAATTACTATACTTATTACACTTATTATTATCAATCTAACTCATATTATTAGCCACATTATGCTCGTATGATCGGTGGAACGATAATTACTATTCTTAATACTCTTATTATTATCAATCTAACTCATATTATTAGCCATACTATGCTTATATGATCGACAGAACGACAATTACTATACTTATTGCACTCACTATTATCAATCTAACTCATATTATTAGCCATATTATGCTTATATGATCGGTAGAACGATAATTACTATACTTATTACTCTTATTATTATCAATCTAACTCATATTATTAATCGTATTATACTTATATGAGCAATAGAACTAAAATTACTATACTTACTACACTCGCTATTATCATTCTAACTCATATTATTAGCCATATTATGCTTATATGATCGATAGAACGACAATTACTATACTTTTTACTCTTATTATTATCAATCTAACTCATATTATTAGCCATATTATGCTTATATGATCGGTAGAACGATAATTACTATACTTATTACTCTTATTATTATCAATCTAACTCATATTATTAGCCATATTATGCTTATATGATCGATAGAACGACAATTACTATACTCCTTAATCTTATTATTATCAATCTAACTCACATTATTAGCCATATTATGCTTATATGATCGGTAGAACGATAATTACTATACTTATTACTCTTATTATTATCAATCTAACTCATATTATTAGCCATATTATGCTTATATGATCGATAGAACGGCAATTACTATACTTATTGCTCTTATTATTATCAATCTAACTCATATTATTAGCCACATTATGCTTATAGGATCGATAGAACTACAATTACTATACTCATTACTCTTATTATTATCAATCTAACTCATATTATTAGCCATATTATGCTTATATGATCGATAGAACTACAATTACTATACTTATTACTCTTACTATTATCAATCGAAATCATATTATTAGCCATATTATGCTTATATGATCGATAGAACTACAATTACTATACTTATTATTCTTATTATTATCAATCTAACTCACATTGTTAGCCATATTATGCTTATATGATCGATAGAACGACAATTACTATACTTATTACTCTTATTATTATCAATCTAACTCAAATTATTTGCCATCTTATGCTTATATGATCGATAGAACGAAAATTACTATACACATTACTCTTATTATTATCAATCTAATTCATATTATTAGCCATGTTATGCTTATATGATCGATAGAACTACAATTACTATACTTATTACTCTTATTATTATCAATCGAACTCATATTATTAGCCATACTATGCTTATATGATCGACAGAACGACAATTACTATACTTATTGCACTCACTATTATCAATCTAACTCATATTATTAGCCATACTATGCTTATATGATCGACAGAACGACAATTACTATACTTATTACACTCACTATTATCAATCTAACTCATATTATTAGCCATATTATGCTTATATGATCGATAGAACGACAATTACTATACTTTTTACTCTTATTATTATCAATCTAACTCATATTATTAGCCATATTATGCTTATATGATCGGTAGAACGATAATTACTATACTTATTACTCTTATTATTATCAATCTAACTCATATTATTAGCCATATTATGCTTATATGATCGATAGAACGACAATTACTATACTTTTTACTCTTATTATTATCAATCTAACTCATATTATTAGCCACATTATGCTTATATGATCGGTAGAACGATAATTACTATACTTATTACACTTATTATTATCAATCTAACTCATATTATTAGCCACATTATGCTTGTATGATCGGTGGAACGATAATTACTATACTTAATACTCTTATTATTATCAATCTAACTCATATTGTTAGCCATACTATGATTATATGATCGATAGAACGACAATTACTATGCTCACTACTCTTATTATTATCAATCTAACTGATATTATTAGCCATATTATGCTTATGTGATCGATAGAACGGCAATTACTATACTTACTGCTCTTATTATTATCAATCTAACTCATATTATTAGCCATATTATGCTTGTATGATCGGGAGAACGACAATGACTATACTCCTTAGTCTTATTATTATCAATCTAACTCATATTATTAGCCATATTATGATTATATGATCGATAGAACGACAATTACTATACTTTTTACTCTTATTATTATCAATCTAACTCATATTATTAACCATATTATGCAGATATGATCGACCGAACGCCAATTACTATACTCATTACTCTTATTATTATCAATCTAACTCATATTGTTAGCCATATTATGCTTATATGATCGATAGAACGACAATTACTATACTCACTACTCTTATTATTATCAATCTAACTAATATTATTAGCCATATTATGCTTATGTGATCGATAGAACGACAATTACTATACTTATTACTCTTATTATTATCAATCTAACTCATATTATTAGCCATATTATGCTTATGTGATGAATAGAACGACAATTACTATACTTATTACTCTTATTATTATCAATCTAACTCATATTATTAGCCATATTATGCTTATAAGATCGATAGAACTACAATTACTATCGAACCCATATTATTAGCCATATTATGCTTATAAGATCGATAGAACTACAATTACTATCGAACCCATATTATTAATCATATTATGCTTATATGAGCAATGGAACTACAATTACTATACTTATTACACTCACTATTATCAATCTAACTCATATTATTAACCATATTATGCAGATATGGTCGATAGAACGACAATTACTATACTTATTACTCTTATTATTATCGATCTGACTCATATTATTATCCATATTATGCTTATATGATCGATGGAACGACAATTACTATACTTTTTACTCTTATTATTATCAATCTAACTCATATTATTAGCCATATTATGCTTATATGATCGATAGAACTACAATTACTATACTTATTACTCTTATTATTATCAATCGAACTCATATTATTAGCCATATTATGCTTATATGATCGATAGAACTACAATTACTATACTTATTAGTCTTATTATTATCTATCTAACTCACATTGTTAGCCATATTATGCTTATATGATCGATAAAACGACAATTACTATACTTATTACTCTTATTATTATCAATCTAACTCATATTATTTGCCATCTTATGCTTATATGATCGATAGAACTACAATTACTATACTTATTAGTCTTATTATTATCAATCTAACTCACATTGTTAGCCATATTATGCTTATATGATCGATAGAACGACAATTACTATACTTATTACTCTTATTATTATCAATCTAACTCATATTATTTGCCATCTTATGCTTATATGATCGATAGAACGAAAATTACTATACTCATTACTCTTATTATTATCAATCTAACTCATATTATTAGCCATATTATGCTTATATGATCGATAGAACTATAATTACTATTCTTATTACTCTTATTATTATCAATCTAACTCATATTATTAGCCATACTATGCTTATATGATCGACAGAACGACAATTACTATACTTATTACACTCACTATTATCAATCTGACTCATATTATTAGCCATATTATGCTTATATGATCGGTAGAACGATAATTACTATACTTATTACTCTTATTATTATCAATCTAACTCATATTATTAATCATATTATACTTATATGAGCAATAGAACTAAAATTACTATACTTACTACACTCGCTATTATCATTCTAACTCATATTATTAGCCATATTATGCTTATATGATCGATAGAACGACAATTACTATACTTTTTACTCTTATTATTATCAATCTAACTCATATTATTAGCCATATTATGCTTATATGATCGATAGAACGACAATTACTATACTTTTTACTCTTATTATTATCAATCTAACTCATATTATTAGCCACATTATGCTTATATGATCGAGAGAACGACAATTACTATACTCCTTAATCTTATTATTATCAATCTAACTCACATTATTAGCCATATTATGCTTATATGATCGGTAGAACGATAATTACTATACTTATTACTTTTATTATTATCAATCTAACTCATATTATTAGCCATATTATGCTTATATGATCGATAGAACGGCAATTACTATACTTATTGCTCTTATTATTATCAATCTAACTCATATTATTAGCCACATTATGCTTATAGGATCGATAGAACTACAATTACTATACTCATTACTCTTATTATTATCAATCTAACTCATATTATTAGCCATATTATGCTTATATGATCGATAGAACTACAATTACTATACTTATTACTCTTGCTATTATCAATCGAAATCATATTATTAGCCATATTATGCTTATATGAGCGATAGAACTACAATTACTATACTTATTAGTGTTATTATTATCAATCTAACTCACATTGTTAGCCATATTATGCTTATATGATCGATAGAACGACAATTACTATACTTTTTACTCTTATTATTATCAATCTAACTCATATTATTAGCCATATTATGCTTATATGATCGGTAGAACGAGAATTACTATACTTATTACACTTATTATTATCAATCTAACTCATATTATTAGCCACATTATGCTTGTATGATCGGTGGAACGATAATTACTATACTTAATACTCTTATTATTATCAATCTAACTCATATTGTTAGCCATACTATGATTATATGATCGATAGAACGACAATTACTATGCTCACTACTCTTATTGTTATCAATCTAACTGATATTATTAGCCATATTATGCTTATGTGATCGATAGAACGGCAATTACTATACTTACTGCTCTTATTATTATCAATCTAACTCATATTATTAGCCATATTATGCTTGTATGATCGGGAGAACGATAATTACTATACTTATTGCTCTTATTATTATCAATCTAACTCATATTATTAATCATATTATGCTTATATGAGCAATAGAACTACAATTACTATACTTATTACACTCACTATTATGAATCTAACTCATATTATTAGCCATATTATGCTTATATGATCGATAGAACGACAATTACTATGCTTATTAGTCTTATTATTATCAATCTAACTCATATTATTAGCCACATTATGCTTGTATGATCGGTGGAACGATAATTACTATACTTAATACTCTTATTATTATCAATCTAACTCATATTATTAGCCATATTATGCTTATATGATCGATAGAACTACAATTACTATACTTATTACTCTTATTATTATCAATCTAGCTCATATTATTAACCATATTATGCAGACATGATCGATAGAACTACAACTACTATACTCATTACTCTTATTATTATCAATCTAACTCATATTATTAGCCATATTATGCTTGTATGATCGGGAGAACGATAATTACTATACATATTACTCTTATTATTATCAATCTAACTCATATTATTAGCCATATTATGCTTATATGATCGATAGAACGACAATTACTATACTTTTTACTCTTATTATTATCAATCTAACTCATATTATTAGCCATATTATGCTTATATGATCGGTAGAACGATAATTACTATACTTATTACTCTTATTATTATCAATCTAACTCATATTATTAGCCATATTATGCTTATATGATCGATAGAACGACAATTACTATACTTTTTACTCTTATTATTATCAATCTAACTCATATTATTAGCCACATTATGCTTATATGATCGAGAGAACGACAATTACTATACTCCTTAATCTTATTATTATCAATCTAACTCACATTATTAGCCATATTATGCTTATATGATCGGTAGAACGATAATTACTATACTTATTACTCTTATTATTATCAATCTAACTCATATTATTAGCCATATTATGCTTATATGATCGATAGAACGGCAATTACTATACTTATTGCTCTTATTATTATCAATCTAACTCATATTATTAGCCACATTATGCTTATAGGATCGATAGAACTACAATTACTATACTCATTACTCTAATTATTATCAATCTAACTCATATTATTAGCCATATTATGCTTATATGATCGATAGAACTACAATTACTATACTTATTACTCTTGCTATTATCAATCGAAATCATATTATTAGCCATATTATGCTTATATGATCGATAGAACTACAATTACTATACTTATTAGTGTTATTATTATCAATCTAACTCACATTGTTAGCCATATTATGCTTATATGATCGATAGAACGACAATTACTATACTTTTTACTCTTATTATTATCAATCTAACTCATATTATTAGCCATATTATGCTTATATGATCGGTAGAACGAGAATTACTATACTTATTACACTTATTATTATCAATCTAACTCATATTATTAGCCACATTATGCTTGTATGATCGGTGGAACGATAATTACTATACTTAATACTCTTATTATTATCAATCTAACTCATATTGTTAGCCATACTATGATTATATGATCGATAGAACGACAATTACTATGCTCACTACTCTTATTATTATCAATCTAACTGATATTATTAGCCATATTATGCTTATGTGATCGATAGAACGGCAATTACTATACTTACTGCTCTTATTATTATCAATCTAACTCATATTATTAGCCATATTATGCTTGTATGATCGGGAGAACGATAATTACTATACTTATTGCTCTTATTATTATCAATCTAACTCATATTATTAATCATATTATGCTTATATGAGCAATAGAACTACAATTACTATACTTATTACACTCACTATTATGAATCTAACTCATATTATTAGCCATATTATGCTTATATGATCGATAGAACGACAATTACTATACTTATTAGTCTTATTATTATCAATCTAACTCATATTATTAGCCACATTATGCTTGTATGATCGGTGGAACGATAATTACTATACTTAATACTCTTATTATTATCAATCTAACTCATATTATTAGCCATATTATGCTTATATGATCGATAGAACTACAATTACTATACTTATTACTCTTATTATTATCAATCTAGCTCATATTATTAACCATATTATGCAGACATGATCGATAGAACTACAACTACTATACTCATTACTCTTATTATTATCAATCTAACTCATATTATTAGCCATATTATGCTTGTATGATCGGGAGAACGATAATTACTATACATATTACTCTTATTATTATCAATCTAACTCATATTATTAATCATATTATGCTTATATGAGCAATAGAACTACAATTACTATACTTATTACACTCACTATTATCAATCTAACTCATATTATTAGCCATATTATGCTTATATGATCGATAGAACTACAATTACTATACTTATTACTCTTATTATTATCAATCGAACTCATATTATTAGCCATATTATGCTTATATGATCGATAGAACTACAATTACTATACTTATTAGTCTTATTATTATCTATCTAACTCACATTGTTAGCCATATTATGCTTATATGATCGATAAAACGACAATTACTATACTTATTACTCTTATTATTATCAATCTAACTGATATTATTAGCCATATTATGCTTATGAGATCGATAGAACGGCAATTACTATACTTACTGCTCTTATTATTATCAATCTAACTCATATTATTAGCCATATTATGCTTGTATGATCGGGAGAACGATAATTACTATACCTTTTGCTCTTATTATTATCAATCTAACTCATATTATTAATCATATTATGCTTATATGAGCAATAGAACTACAATTACTATACTTATTACACTCACTATTATGAATCTAACTCATATTATTAGCCATATTATGCTTATATGATCGATAGAACGACAATTACTATACTTATTAGTCTTATTATTATCAATCTAACTCATATTATTAGCCATATTATGCTTATATGATCGATAGAACGACAATTACTATACTTATTACTCTTATTATTATCAATCTAACTCATATTTTTTGCCATCTTATGCTTATATGATCGATAGAACTACAATTACTATACTTATTAGTCTTATTATTATCAATCTAACTCACATTGTTAGCCATATTATGCTTATATGATCGATAGAACGACAATTACTATACTTATTACTCTTATTATTATCAATCTAACTCATATTATTTGCCATCTTATGCTTATATGATCGATAGAACGAAAATTACTATACTCATTACTCTTATTATTATCAATCTAACTCATATTATTAGCCATATTATGCTTATATGATCGATAGAACTACAATTACTATTCTTATTACTCTTATTATTATCAATCGAACTCATATTATTAGCCATACTATGCTTATATCATCGACAGAACGACAATTACTATACTTATTGCACTCACTATTATCAATCTAACTCATATTATTAGCCATACTATGCTTATATGATCGACAGAACGACAATTACTATACTTATTACACTCACTATTATCAATCTAACTCATATTATTAGCCATATTATGGTTATATGATCGGTAGAACGATAATTACTATACTTATTACTCTTATTATTATCAATCTAACTCATATTATTAATCATATTATACTTATATGAGCAATAGAACTAAAATTACTATACTTACTACACTCGCTATTATCATTCTAACTCATATTATTAGCCATATTATGCTTATATGATCGATAGAACGACAATTACTATACTTTTTACTCTTATTATTATCAATCTAACTCATATTATTAGCCATATTATGCTTATATGATCGGTAGAACGATAATTACTATACTTATTACTCTTATTATTATCAATCTAACTCATATTATTAGCCATATTATGCTTATATGATCGATAGAACGACAATTACTATACTTTTTACTCTTATTATTATCAATCTAACTCATATTATTAGCCACATTATGCTTATATGATCGAGAGAACGACAATTACTATACTCCTTAATCTTATTATTATCAATCTAACTCACTTTATTAGCCATATTATGCTTATATGATCGGTAGAACGATAATTACTATACTTATTACTCTTATTATTATCAATCTAACTCATATTATTAGCCATATTATGCTTATATGATCGATAGAACGGCAATTACTATACTTATTGCTCTTATTAGTATCAATCTAACTCATATTATTAGCCACATTATGCTTATAGGATCGATAGAACTACAATTACTATACTCATTACTCTTATTATTATCAATCTAACTCATATTATTAGCCATATTATGCTTATATGATCGATAGAACTATAATTACTATACTTATTACTCTTACTATTATCAATCGAAATCATATTATTAGCCATATTATGCTTATATGATCGGTAGAACGAGAATTACTATACTTATTACACTTATTATTATCAATCTAACTCATATTATTAGCCACATTATGCTTGTATGATCGGTGGAACGATAATTACTATACTTAATACTCTTATTATTATCAATCTAACTCATATTGTTAGCCATACTATGATTATATGATCGATAGAACGACAATTACTATGCTCACTACTCTTATTATTATCAATCTAACTGATATTATTAGCCATATTATGCTTATGTGATCGATAGAACGGCAATTACTATACTTACTGCTCTTATTATTATCAATCTAACTCATATTATTAGCCATATTATGCTTGTATGATCGGGAGAACGATAATTACTATACTTATTGCTCTTATTATTATCAATCTAACTCATATTATTAATCATATTATGCTTATATGAGCAATAGAACTACAATTACTATACTTATTACACTCACTATTATGAATCTAACTCATATTATTAGCCATATTATGCTTATATGATCGATAGAACGACAATTACTATACTTATTAGTCTTATTATTATCAATCTAACTCATATTATTAGCCACATTATGCTTGTGTGATCGGTGGAACGATAATTACTATACTTAATACTCTTATTATTATCAATCTAACTCATATTATTAGCCATATTATGCTTATATGATCGATAGAACTACAATTACTATACTTATTACTCTTATTATTATCAATCTAGCTCATATTATTAACCATATTATGCAGACATGATCGATAGAACTACAACTACTATACTCATTACTCTTATTATTATCAATCTAACTCATATTATTAGCCATATTATGCTTGTATGATCGGGAGAACGATAATTACTATACATATTACTCTTATTATTATCAATCTAACTCATATTATTAATCATATTATGCTTATATGAGCAATAGAACTACAATTACTATACTTATTACACTCACTATTATCAATCTAACTCATATTATTAGCCATATTATGCTTATATGATCGATAGAACGACAATTACTATACTCCTTAGTCTTATTATTATCAATCTAACTCATATTATTAGCCATATTATGCTTATATGATCGGTAGAACGATAATTACTATACTTATTACTCTTATTATTATCAATCTAACTCATATTATTAACCATATTATGCAGATATGGTCGATAGAACGACAATTACTATACTTATTACTCTTATTATTATCAATCTGACTCATATTATTATCCATATTATGCTTATATGATCGATAGAACGACAATTACTATACTTTTTACTCTTATTATTATCAATCTAACTCATATTATTAGCCATATTATGCTTATATGATCGATAGAACTACAATTACTATACTTATTACTCTTATTATTATCAATCGAACTCATATTATTAGCCATATTATGCTTATATGATCGATAGAACTACAATTACTATACTTATTAGTCTTATTATTATCTATCTAACTCACATTGTTAGCCATATTATGCTTATATGATCGATAAAACGACAATTACTATACTTATTACTCTTATTATTATCAGTCGAACTCATATTATTAGCCATACTATGCTTATATGATCGACAGAACGACAATTACTATACTTATTGCACTCACTATTATCAATCTAACTCATATTATTAGCCATACTATGCTTATATGATCGACAGAACGACAATTACTATACTTATTACACTCACTATTATCAATCTAACTCATATTATTAGCCATATTATACTTATATGATCGGTAGAACGATAATTACTATACTTATTACTCTTATTATTATCAATCTAACTCATATTATTAATCATATTATACTTATATGAGCAATAGAACTAAAATTACTATACTTACTACACTCGCTATTATCATTCTAACTCATATTATTAGCCATATTATGCTTATATGATCGATAGAACGACAATTACTATACTTTTTACTCTTATTATTATCAATCTAACTCATATTATTAGCCATATTATGCTTATATGATCGGTAGAACGATAATTACTATACTTATTACACTTATTATTATCAATCTAACTCATATTATTAGCCACATTATGCTTGTATGATCGGTGGAACGATAATTACTATTCTTAATACTCTTATTATTATCAATCTACCTCATATTATTAGCCATATTATGCTTATATGATCGATAGAACTACAATTACTATACTTATTACTCTTATTATTATCAATCTAACTCATATTATTAGCCATATTAGGCTTATATGATCGATAGAACGACAATTACTATACTTTTTACTCTTATTATTATCAATCTAACTCATATTATTAGCCACATTATGCTTATATGATCGAGAGAACGACAATTACTATACTCCTTAATCTTATTATTATCAATCTAACTCACATTATTAGCCATATTATGCTTATATGATCGGTAGAACGATAATTACTATACTTATTACTCTTATTATTATCAATGTAACTCATATTATTAGCCATATAATGCTTATATGATCGATAGAACGGCAATTACTATACTTATTGCTCTTATTATTATCAATCTAACTCATATTATTAGCCACATTATGCTTATAGGATCGATAGAACTACAATTACTATACTCATTACTCTTATTATTATCAATCTAACTCATATTATTAGCCATATTATGCTTATATGATCGATAGAACTACAATTACTATACTTATTACTCTTACTATTATCAATCGAAATCATATTATTAGCCATATTATGCTTATATGATCGATAGAACTACAATTACTATACTTATTAGTGTTATTATTATCAATCTAACTCACATTGTTAGCCATATTATGCTTATATGATCGATAGAACGACAATTACTATACTTTTTACTCTTATTATTATCAATCTAACTCATATTATTAGCCATATTATGCTTATATGATCGGTAGAACGAGAATTACTATACTTATTACACTTATTATTATCAATCTAACTCATATTATTAGCCACATTATGCTTGTATGATCGGTGGAACGATAATTACTATACTTAATACTCTTATTATTATCAATCTAACTCATATTGTTAGCCATACTATGATTATATGATCGATAGAACGACAATTACTATGCTCACTACTCTTATTATTATCAATCTAACTGATATTATTAGCCATATTATGCTTATGTGATCGATAGAACGGCAATTACTATACTTACTGCTCTTATTATTATCAATCTAACTCATATTATTAGCCATATTATGCTTGTATGATCGGGAGAACGATAATTACTATACTTATTGCTCTTATTATTATCAATCTAACTCATATTATTAATCATATTATGCTTATATGAGCAATAGAACTACAATTACTATACTTATTACACTCACTATTATGAATCTAACTCATATTATTAGCCATATTATGCTTATATGATCGATAGAACGACAATTACTATACTTATTAGTCTTATTATTATCAATCTAACTCATATTATTAGCCACATTATGCTTGTATGATCGGTGGAACGATAATTACTATACTTAATACTCTTATTATTATCAATCTAACTCATATTATTAGCCATATTATGCTTATATGATCGATAGAACTACAATTACTATACTTATTACTCTTATTATTATCAATCTAGCTCATATTATTAACCATATTATGCAGACATGATCGATAGAACTACAACTACTATACTCATTACTCTTATTATTATCAATCTAACTCATATTATTAGCCATATTATGCTTGTATGATCGGGAGAACGATAATTACTATACATATTACTCTTATTATTATCAATCTAACTCATATTATTAATCATATTATGCTTATATGAGCAATAGAACTACAATTACTATACTTATTACACTCACTATTATCAATCTAACTCATATTATTAGCCATATTATGCTTATATGATCGATAGAACGACAACTACTATACTTTTTACTCTTATTATTATCAATCTAACTCATATTATTAGCCATATTATGCTTATATGATCGGTAGAACGATAATTACTATACTTATTACACTTATTATTATCAATCTAACTCATATTATTAGCCACATTATGCTTGTATGATCGGTGGAACGATAATTACTATTCTTAATACTCTTATTATTATCAATCTATCTCATATTATTAGCCATATTATGCTTATATGATCGATAGAACTATAATTACTATACTTATTACTCTTATTATTATCAATCTAACTCATATTATTAGCCATATTATGCTTATATGATCGATAGAACGACAATTACTATACTTTTTACTCTTATTATTATCAATCTAACTCATATTATTAGCCACATTATGCTTATATGATCGAGAGAACGACAATTACTATACTCCTTAATCTTATTATTATCAATCTAACTCACATTATTAGCCATATTATGCTTATATGATCGGTAGAACGATAATTACTATACTTATTACTCTTATTATTATCAATGTAACTCATATTATTAGCCATATAATGCTTATATGATCGATAGAACGGCAATTACTATACTTATTGCTCTTATTATTATCAATCTAACTCATATTATTAGCCACATTATGCTTATAGGATCGATAGAACTACAATTACTATACTCATTACTCTTATTATTATCAATCTAACTCATATTATTAGCCATATTATGCTTATATGGTCGATAGAACTACAATTACTATACTTATTACTCTTACTATTATCAATCGAAATCATATTATTAGCCATATTATGCTTATACGATCGATAGAACTACAATTACTATACTTATTAGTCTTATTATTATCAATCTAACTCACATTGTTAGCCATATTATGCTTATATGATCGATAGAACGACAATTACTATACTTATTACTCTTATTATTATCAATCTAACTCATATTATTTGCCATCTTATGCTTATATGATCGATAGAACGAAAATTACTATACACATTACTCTTATTATTATCAATCTAATTCATATTATTAGCCATGTTATGCTCATATGATCGATAGAACTACAATTACTATACTTATTACTCTTATTATTATCAATCGAACTCATATTATTAGCCATACTATGCTTATATGATCGACAGAACGACAATTACTATACTTATTGCACTCACTATTATCAATCTAACTCATATTATTAGCCATACTATGCTTATATGATCGACAGAACGACAATTACTATACTAATTACACTCACTATTATCAATCTAACTCATATTATTAGCCATATTATGCTTGTATGATCGGGAGAACGATAATTACTATACTTATTACTCTTATTATTATCAATCTAACTCATATTATTAATCATATTATGCTTATATGAGCAATAGAACTACAATTACTATACTTATTACACTCACTATTATGAATCTAACTCATATTATTAGCCATTCTATGCTTATAGGATCGACAGAACGACAATTACTATACTGATTACACTCACTATTATCAATCTAACTCATATTATTAACCATATTACGCAGATATGGTCGATAGAACGACAATTACTATACTTATTAGTCTTATTATTATCAATCTAACTCATATTATTAGCCATATTATGCTTATATGATCGATAGAACGACAATGACTATACCCCTTAGTCTTATTATTATCAATCTAACTCATATTATTAGCCATATTATGATTATATGATCGATAGAACTACAATTACTATACTTATTACTATTATTATTATCAATCGAACTCATATTATTAGCCATACTATGCTTATATGATCGACAGAACGACAATTACTATACATATTGCACTCACTATTATCAATCTAACTCATATTATTAGCCATACTATGCTTATATGATCGACAGAACGACAATTACTATACTAATTACACTCACTATTATCAATCTAACTCATATTATTAGCCATATTATGCTTGTATGATCGGGAGAACGATAATTACTATACTTATTACTCTTATTATTATCAATCTAACTCATATTATTAATCATATTATGCTTATATGATCGACAGAACGACAATTACTATACTTATTGCACTCACTATTATCAATCTAACTCATATTATTAGCCATACTATGCTTATATGATCGACAGAACGACAATTACTATACTTATTACACTCACTATTATCAATCTAACTCATATTATTAGCCATATTATGCTTATATGATCGGTAGAACGATAATTACTATACTTATTACTCTTATTATTATCAATCTAACTCATATTATTAATCATATTATACTTATATGAGCAATAGAACTAAAATTACTATACTTACTACACTCGCTATTATCATTCTAACTCATATTATTAGCCATATTATGCTTATATGATCGATAGAACGACAATTACTATACTTTTTACTCTTATTATTATCAATCTAACTCATATTATTAGCCACATTATGCTTATATGATCGAGAGAACGACAATTACTATACTCCTTAATCTTATTATTATCAATCTAACTCACATTATTAGCCATATTATGCTTATATGATCGGTAGAACGATAATTACTATACTTATTACTCTTATTATTATCAATCTAACTCATATTATTAGCCATATTATGCTTATATGATCGATAGAACGGCAATTACTATACTTATTGCTCTTATTATTATCAATCTAACTCATATTATTAGCCACATTATGCTTATAGGATCGATAGAACTACAATTACTATACTCATTACTCTTATTATTATCAATCTAACTCATATTATTAGCCATATTATGCTTATATGATCGATAGAACTACAATTACTATACTTATTACTCTTACTATTATCAATCTAATTCATATTATTAGCCATGTTATGCTCATATGATCGATAGAACTACAATTACTATACTTATTACTCTTATTATTATCAATCGAACTCATATTATTAGCCATACTATGCTTATATGATCGACAGAACGACAATTACTATACTTATTGCACTCACTATTATCAATCTAACTCATATTATTAGCCATACTATGCTTATATGATCGACAGAACGACAATTACTATACTAATTACACTCACTATTATCAATCTAACTCATATTATTAGCCATATTATGCTTGTATGATCGGGAGAACGATAATTACTATACTTATTACTCTTATTATTATCAATCTAACTCATATTATTAATCATATTATGCTTATATGAGCAATAGAACTACAATTACTATACTTATTACACTCACTATTATGAATCTAACTCATATTATTAGCCATTCTATGCTTATAGGATCGACAGAACGACAATTACTATACTGATTACACTCACTATTATCAATCTAACTCATATTATTAACCATATTACGCAGATATGGTCGATAGAACGACAATTACTATACTTATTAGTCTTATTATTATCAATCTAACTCATATTATTAGCCATATTATGCTTATATGGTCGATAGAACGACAATTACTATACTTATTAGTCTTATTATTATCAATCTAACTCATATTATTAGCCATATTATGCTTATATGATCGATAGAACGACAATGACTATACCCCTTAGTCTTATTATTATCAATCTAACTCATATTATTAGCCATATTATGATTATATGATCGATAGAACGACAATTACTATACTTTTTACTCTTATTATTATCAATCTAACTCATATTATTAACCATATTATGCAGATATGATCGACCGAACGCCAATTACTATACTCATTACTCTTATTATTATCAATCTAACTCATATTGTTAGGCATATTATGCTTATATGATCGATAGAACGACAATTACTATACTCACTACTCTTATTATTATCAATCTAACTAATATTATTAGCCATATTATGCTTATGTGATCGATAGAACGACAATAACTATACTTATTACTCTTATTATTATCAGTCTAACTCATATTATTTGCCATATTATGCTTATAAGCTCGACAGAACGACAATTACTATACTTTTTACTCTTATTATTATCAATCGAACTCATATTATTAGCCATATTATGCTTGTATGATCGATAGAACTACAATTACTATACTTATTAGTCTTATTATTATCAATCTAACTCACATTGTTAGCCATATTATGCTTATATGATCGATAGAACGACAATTACTATACTTATTACTCTTATTATTATCAATCTAACTCATATTATTTGCCATCTTATGCTTATATGATCGATAGAACGAAAATTACTATACTCATTACTCTTATTATTATCAATCTAACTCATATTATTAGCCATATTATGCTTGTATGATCGATAGAACGACAATTACTATACTTTTTACTCTTATTATTTTCAATCTAACTCATATTATTAGCCATATTATGCTTATATGATCGGTAGAACGATAATTACTATACTTATTACACTTATTATTATCAATCTAACTCATATTATTAGCCACATTATGCTTGTATGATCGGTGGAACGATAATTACTATACTTAATACTCTTATTATTATTAATCTAACTCATATTATTAGCCATATTATGCTTATATAATCGATAGAACGACAATTACTATACTCCTTAGTCTTAGTATTATCAATCTAACTCATATTATTAGCCATATTATGCTTATATGATCGATGGAACGACAATTACTATACTCTATACTCTTATTATTATCAATCTAACTCACATTATTAGCCATATTATGCTTATATGGTCGGTAGAACAATAATTACTATACTTATTACTCTTATTGTTATCAATCTAACTCATATTATTAGCCATATTATGCTTATATGATCGATAGAACGGCAATTACTATACTTATTGCTCTTATTATTATCAATCTAACTCATATTATTAGCCACATTATGCTTATAGGATCGATAGAACTACAATTACTATACTCATTACTCTTATTATTATCAATCTAACTCATATTATTAGCCATATTATGCTTATATGATCGATAGAACTACAATTACTATACTTATTACTCTTATTATTATCAATCTAGCTCATATTATTAACCATATTATGCAGACATGATCGATAGAACTACAACTTCTATACTCATTACTCTTATTATTATCAATCTAACTCATATTATTAGCCATATTATGCTTGTATGATCGGGAGAACGATAATTACTATACTTATTACTCTTATTATTATCACTGTAACTCATATTATTAGCCATATTATGCTTGTATGATCGGGAGAACGATAATTACTATACTTATTACTCTTATTATTATCAATCTAACTCATATTATTAATCATATTATGCTTATATGAGCAATGGAACTACAATTACTATACTTATTACACTCACTATTATCAATCTAACTCATATTATTAGCCGTATTATGCTTATATAATCGATAGAACGACAATTACTATACTCCTTAGTCTTATTATTATCAATCTAACTCATATTATTAGCCATATTATGCTTATATGATCGATAGAACGACAATTACTATACTTTTTACTCTTATTATTATCAATCTAACTCACATTATTAGTCATATTATGCTTATGTGATCGGTAGAACGACAATTACTATACTTATTACTCTTATTATTATCAATCGAACTCATATTATTAGCCATATTATGCTTGTATGATCGGGAGAACGATAATTACTATACTTATTACTCTTATTATTATCAATCTAACTCATATTATTAATCATATTATGCTTATATGAGCAATGGAACTACAATTACTATACTTATTACACTCACTATTATCAATCTAACTCATATTATTAGCCATATTATGCTTATATAATCGATAGAACGACAATTACTATACTCCTTAGTCTTATTATTATCAATCTAACTCATATTATTAGCCATATTATGCTTATATGATCGATAGAACGACAATTACTATACTTTTTACTCTTATTATTATCAATCTAACTCATATTATTAGCCACATTATGCTTATATGATCGATAGAACGACAATTACTATACTCGTTAGTCTTATTATTATCAATCTCACTCATATTATTAGCCATATTATGCTTATATGATCGATAGAACGACAATTACTATACTCCTTAGTCTTATTATTATCAATCTAACTCATATTATTAGCCATATTATGCTTATATGATCGGTAGAACGATAATTACTATACTTATTACACTTATTATTATCAATCTAACTCATATTATTAGCCACATTATGCTTGTATGATCGGTGGAACGATAATTACTATACTTAATACTCTTATTATTATCAATCTAACTTATATTATTAGCCATATTATGCTTATATAATCGATAGAACGACAATTACTATACTCCTTAGTCTTATTATTATCAATCTAACTCATATTATTAGCCATATTATGCTTATATGATCGATAGAACGACAATTACTATACTTTTTACTCTTATTATTATCAATCTAACTCATATTATTAGCCACATTATGCTTATATGATCGATAGAACGACAATTACTATACTCGTTAGTCTTATTATTATCAATCTCACTCATATTATTAGCCATATTATGCTTGTATGATCGATAGAACGACAATTACTATACTTTTTACTCTTATTATTTTCAATCTAACTCATATTATTAGCCATATTATGCTTATATGATCGGTAGAACGATAATTACTATACTTATTACACTTATTATTATCAATCTAACTCATATTATTAGCCACATTATGCTTGTATGATCGGTGGAACGATAATTACTATACTTAATACTCTTATTATTATCAATCTAACTCATATTATTAGCCATATTATGCTTATATGATAGATAGAACTACAATTACTATACTTATTACTCTTATTATTATCTATCTAGCTCATATTATTAACCATATTATGCAGACATGATCGATAGAACTACAACTACTATACTCACTACTCTTATTATTATCAATCTAACTCATATTATTAGCCATATTATGCTTGTATGATCGGGAGAACGATAATTACTATACTTATTACTCTTATTATTATTAATCTAACTCATATTATTAGCCATATTATGCTTATATAATCGATAGAACGACAATTACTATACTCCTTAGTCTTATTATTATCAATCTAACTCATATTATTAGCCATATTATGCTTATATGATCGATAGAACGACAATTACTATACTTTTTACTCTTATTATTATCAATCTAACTCATATTATTAGCCACATTATGCTTATATGATCGATAGAACGACAATTACTATACTCCTTAGTCTTAGTATTATCAATCTAACTCATATTATTAGCCATATTATGCTTATATGATCGATAGAACGACAATTACTACACTCTATACTCTTATTATTATCAATCTAACTCACATTATTAGCCATATTATGCTTATATGATCGGTAGAACGATAATTACTATACTTATTACACTTATTATTATCAATCTAACTCATATTATTAGCCACATTATGCTTGTATAATCGGTGGAACGATAATTACTATACTTAATACTCTTATTATTATCAATCTAACTCATATTATTAGCCATATTATGCTTATATGATAGATAGAACTACAATTACTATACTTATTACTCTTATTATTATCAATCTAGCTCATATTATTAACCATATTATGCAGACATGATCGATAGAACTACAACTTCTATACTCATTACTCTTATTATTATCAATCTAACTCATATTATTAGCCATATTATGCTTGTATGATCGGGAGAACGATAATTACTATACTTATTACTCTTATTATTATCACTGTAACTCATATTATTAGCCATATTATGCTTGTATGATCGGGAGAACGATAATTACTATACTTATTACTCTTATTATTATCAATCTAACTCATATTATTAATCATATTATGCTTATATGAGCAATGGAACTACAATTACTATACTTATTACACTCACTATTATCAATCTAACTCATATTATTAGCCATATTATGCTTATATAATCGATAGAACGACAATTACTATACTCCTTAGTCTTATTATTATCAATCTAACTCATATTATTAGCCATATTATGCTTATATGATCGATAGAACGACAATTACTATACTTTTTACTCTTATTATTATCAATCTAACTCACATTATTAGTCATATTATGCTTATGTGATCGGTAGAACGACAATTACTATACTTATTACTCTTATTATTATCAATCGAACTCATATTATTAGCCATATTGTGCTTGTATGATCGGGAGAACGATAATTACTATACTTATTACTCTTATTATTATCAATCTAACTCATATTATTAATCATATTATGCTTATATGAGCAATGGAACTACAATTACTATACTTATTACACTCACTATTATCAATCTAACTCATATTATTAGCCATATTATGCTTATATAATCGATAGAACGACAATTACTATACTCCTTAGTCTTATTATTATCAATCTAACTCATATTATTAGCCATATTATGCTTATATGATCGATAGAACGACAATTACTATACTTTTTACTCTTATTATTATCAATCTAACTCATATTATTAGCCACATTATGCTTATATGATCGATAGAACGACAATTACTATACTCGTTAGTCTTATTATTATCAATCTCACTCATATTATTAGCCATATTATGCTTATATGATCGATAGAACGACAATTACTATACTCCTTAGTCTTATTATTATCAATCTAACTCATATTATTAGCCATATTATGCTTATATGATCGGTAGAACGATAATTACTATACTTATTACACTTATTATTATCAATCTAACTCATATTATTAGCCACATTATGCTTGTATGATCGGTGGAACGATAATTACTATACTTAATACTCTTATTATTATCAATCTAACTCATATTATTAGCCATATTATGCTTATATGATCGATAGAACTACAATTACTATACTTATTACTCTTATTATTATCAATCTAGCTCATATTATTAACCATATTATGCAGACATGATCGATAGAACTACAACTACTATACTCATTACTCTTATTATTATCAATCTAACTCATATTATTAGCCATATTATGCTTATATGATCGGTAGAACGATAATTACTATACTTATTACACTTATTATTATCAAGCTAACTCATATTATTAGCCACATTATGCTTGTATGATCGATAGAACTACAATTACTATACTTATTAGTCTTATTATTATCAATCTAACTCACATTGTTAGCCATATTATGCTTATATGATCGATAGAACGACAATTACTATACTTATTACTCTTATTATTATCAATCTAACTCATATTATTTGCCATCTTATGCTTATATGATCGATAGAACGACAATTACTATACTCGTTAGTCTTATTATTATCAATCTAACTCATATTATTAGCCATATTATGCTTATATGATCGATAGAACGACAATTACTATACTTTTTACTCTTATTATTATCAATCTAACTCACATTATTAGCCATATTATGCTTATATGATCGGTAGAACGACAATTACTATACTTATTACTCTTATTATTATCAATCGAACTCATATTATTAGCCATATTATGCTTGTATGATCGGGTGAACGATAATTACTATACTTATTACTCTTATTATTATCAATCTAACTAATATTATTAATCATATTATGCTTATATGAGCAATGGAACTACAATTACTATACTTATTACTCTCACTATTATCAATCTAACTCATATTATTAGCCATATTATGCTTATATAATCGATAGAACGACAATTACTATACTCCTTAGTCTTATTATTATCAATCTAACTCATATTATTAGCCATATTATGCTTATATGATCGATAGAACGACAATTACTATACTTTTTACTCTTATTATTATCAATCTAACTCATATTATTAGCCACATTATGCTTATATGATCGATAGAACGACAATTACTATACTCGTTAGTCTTATTATTATCAATCTCACTCATATTATTAGCCATATTATGCTTATATGATCGATAGAACGACAATTACTATACTTTTTACTCTTATTATTATCAATCTAACTCACATTATTAGCCATATTATGCTTATATGATCGGTAGAACGACAATTACTATACTTATTACTCTTATTATTATCAATCGAACTCATATTATTAGCCATATTATGCTTATATGATCGATAGAACTACAATTACTATACTTATTAGTCTTATTATTATCAATCTAACTCACATTGTTAGCCACATTATGCTTATATGATCGATAGAACGACAATTACTATACTTATTACTCTTATTATTATCAATCTAACTCATATTATTTGCCATCTTATGCTTATATGATCGATAGAACGAAAATTACTATACCCATTACTCTTATTATTATCAATCTAACTCATATTATTAGCCATATTATGCTTATATGATCGATAGAACTACAATTACTATACTTATTACTCTTATTATTATCAATCGAACTCATATTATTAGCCATACTATGCTTATATGATCGACAGAACGACAATTACTATACTTATTGCACTCACTATTATCAATCTAACTCATATTATTAGCCATACTATGCTTATATGATCGACAGAACGACAATTACTATACTTATTACACTCACTATTATCAATCTAACTCATATTATTAGCCATATTATGCTTATATGATCGGTAGAACGATAATTACTATAGTTATTACTCTTATTATTATCAATCTAACTCATATTATTAGCCACATTATGCTTATAGGATCGATAGAACTACAATTACTATACTTTTTACTCTTATTATTTTCAATCTAACTCATATTATTAGCCATATTATGCTTATATGATCGGTAGAACGATAATTACTATACTTATTACACTTATTATTATCAATCTAACTCATATTATTAGCCACATTATGCTTGTATGATCGGTGGAACGATAATTACTATACTTAATACTCTTATTATTATCAATCTAACTCATATTATTAGTCATATTATGCTTATATGGTAGATAGAACTACAATTACTATACTTATTACTCTTATTATTATCAATCTAGCTCATATTATTAACCATATTATGCAGACATGATCGATAGAACTACAGCTACTATACTCATTACTCTTATTATCATCAATCTAACTCATATTATTAGCCATATTATGCTTGTATGATCGGGAGAACGATAATTACTATACTTATTACTCTTATTATTATCAATCTAACTCATATTATTAATCATATTATGCTATATGAGCAATGGAACTACAATTACTATACTTATTACACTCACTACTATCAATCTAACTCATATTATTAGCCATATTATGCTTATATAATCGATAGAACGACAATTACTATACTCCTTAGTCTTGTTATTATCAATCTAACTCATATTATTAGCCATATTATGCTTATATGATCGATAGAACGACAATTACTATACTTTTTACTCTTATTATTATCAGTCTAACTCATATTATTAGCCACATTATGCTTATATGATCGATAGAACGACAATTACTATACTCGTTAGTCTTATTATTATCAATCTAACTCATATTATTAGCCATATTATGCTTATATGATCGATAGAACGACAATTACTATACTTTTTACTCTTATTATTATCAATCTAACTCACATTATTAGCCATATTATGCTTATATGATCGGTAGAACGATAATTACTATACTTATTACTCTTATTATTATCAATCTAACTCATATTATTAGCCATATTATGCTTATATGATCGATAGAACGGCAATTACTATACTTATTGCTCTTATTATTATCAATCTAACTCATATTATTAGCCACATTATGCTTATAGGATCGATAGAACTACAATTACTATACTCATTACTCTTATTATTATCAATCTAACTCATATTATTAGCCATATTATGCTTATATGATCGATAGAACTACAATTACTATACTTATTACTCTTATTATTATCAATCTAACTCATATTATAAGCCATATTATGCTTATATGATCGATAGAACTACAATTACTATACTTATTACTCTTATTATTATCAATCGAACTCATATTATTAGCCATACTATGCTTATATGATCGACAGAACGACAATTACTATACTTATTGCACTCACTATAATCAATCTAACTCATATTATTAGCCATACTATGCTTATATGATCGATAGAACGACAATTACTATACTCGTTAGTCTTATTATTATCAATCTAACTCATATTATTAGCCATATTATGCTTATATGATCGATAGAACGACAATTACTATACTTTTTACTCTTATTATTATCAATCTAACTCACATTATTAGCCATAGTATGCTTATATGATCGGTAGAACGACAATTACTATACTTATTACTCTTATTATTATCAATCGAACTCATATTATTAGCCATATTATGCTTGTATGATCGGGTGAATGATAATTACTATACTTATTACTCTTATTATTATCAATCTAACTCATATTATTAATCATATTATGCTTATATGAGCAATGGAACTACAATTACTATACTTATTACACTCACTATTATCAATCTAACTCATATTATTAGCCATATTATGCTTATATAATCGATAGAACGACAATTACTATACTCCTTAGTCTTATTATTATCAATCTAACTCATATTATTAGCCATATTATGCTTATATGATCGATAGAACGACAATTACTATACTTTTTACTCTTATTATCATCAATCTAACTCATATTATTAGCCACATTATGCTTATATGATCGATAGAACGACAATTACTATACTCGTTAGTCTTATTATTATCAATCTCACTCATATTATTAGCCATATTATGCTTATATGATCGATAGAACGACAATTACTATACTTTTTACTCTTATTATTATCAATCTAACTCACATTATTAGCCATATTATGCTTATATGATCGGTAGAACGACAATTACTATACTTATTACTCTTATTATTATCAATCGAACTCATATTATTAGCCATATTATGCTTATATGATCGATAGAACTACAATTACTATACTTATTAGTCTTATTATTATCAATCTAACTCACATTGTTAGCCATATTATGCTTATATGATCGATAGAACGACAATTACTATACTTATTACTCTTATTATTATCAATCTAACTCATATTATTTGCCTTCTTATGCTTATATGATCGATAGAACGAAAATTACTATACCCATTACTCTTATTATTATCAATCTAACTCATATTATTAGCCATATTATGCTTATATGATCGATAGAACGACAATTACTATACTTTTTACTCTTATTATTTTCAATCTAACTCATATTATTAGCTGTATTATGCTTATATGATCGGTAGAACGATAATTACTATACTTATTACACTTATTATTATCAATCTAACTCATATTATTAGCCACATTATGCTTGTATGATCGGTGGAACGATAATTACTATACTTAATACTCTTATTATTATCAATCTAACTCATATTATTAGCCATATTATGCTTATATGATAGATAGAACTACAATTACTATACTTATTACTCTTATTATTATCAATCTAGCTCATATTATGAACCATATTATGCAGACATGATCGATAGAACTACAACTACTATACTCATTACTCTTATTATTATCAATCTAACTCATATTATTAGCCATATTATGCTTGTATGATCGGGAGAACGATAATTACTATACTTATTACTCTTATTATTATCAATCTAACTCATATTATTAATCATATTATGCTTATATGAGCAATGGAACTACAATTACCATACTTATTACACTCACTATTATCAATCTAACTCATATTATTAGCCATATTATGCCTATATAATCGATAGAACGACAATTACTATACTCCTTAGTCTTATTATTATCAATCTAACTCATATTATTAGCCATATTATGCTTATATGATCGATAGAACGACAATTACTATACTTTTTACTCTTATTATTATCAATCTAACTCATATTATTAGCCACATTATGCTTATATGATCGATAGAACGACAATTACTATACTCGTTAGTCTTATTATTATCAATCTATCTCATATTATTAGCCATATTATGCTTATATGATCAAAAGAACGACAATTACTATACTTTTTACTCTTATTATTATCAATCTAACTCACATTATTAGCCATATTATGCTTATATGATCGGTAGAACGACAATTACTATACTTATTACTCTTATTATTATCAATCGAACTCATATTATTAGCCATATTATGCTTGTATGATCGGGTGAACGATAATTACTATACTTATTACTCTTATTATTATCAATCTAACTCATATTATTAATCATATTATGCTTATATGAGCAATGGAACTACAATTACTATACTTATTACACTCACTATTATCAATCTAACTCATATTATTAGCCATATTATGCTTATATAATCGATAGAACGACAATTACTATACTCCTTAGTCTTATTATTATCAATCTAACTCATATTATTAGCCATATTATGCTTATATGATCGATAGAACGACAATTACTATACTTTTTACTCTTATTATTATCAATCTAACTCATATTATTAGCCACATTATGCTTGTATGATCGGTGGAACGATAATTACTATACTTAATACTCTTATTATTATCAATCTAACTCATATTATTAGCCATATTATGCTTATATGGTAGATAGAACTACAATTACTATACTTATTACTCTTATTATTATCAATCTAGCTCATATTATTAACCATATTATGCAGACATGATCGATAGAACTACAACTACTATACTCATTACTCTTATTATCATCAATCTAACTCATATTATTAGCCATATTATGCTTGTATGATCGGGAGAACGATAATTACTATACTTATTACTCTTATTATTATCAATCTAACTCATATTATTAGCCACATTATGCTTATAGGATCGATAGAACTACAATTACTATACTCATTACTCTTATTATTATCAATCTAACTCATATTATTAGCCATATTATGCTTATATGATCGATAGAACTACAATTACTATACTTATTACTCTTATTATTATCAATCTAACTCATATTATTAGCCATATTATGCTTATATGATCGATAGAACTACAATTACTATACTTATTACTCTTATTATTATCAATCGAACTCACATTATTAGCCATATTATGCTTATATGATCGGTAGAACGATAATTACTATACTTATTACTCTTATTATTATCAATCTAACTCATATTATTAGCCATATTATGCTTGTATGATCGGGTGAATGATAATTACTATACTTATTACTCTTATTATTATCAATCTAACTCATATTATTAATCATATTATGCTTATATGAGCAATGGAACTACAATTACTATACTTATTACACTCACTATTATCAATCTAACTCATATTATTAGCCATATTATGCTTATATAATCGATAGAACGACAATTACTATACTCGTTAGTCTTATTATTATCAATCTCACTCATATTATTAGCCATATTATGCTTATATGATCGATAGAACGACAATTACTATACTTTTTACTCTTATTATTATCAATCTAACTCACATTATTAGCCATATTATGCTTATATGATCGGTAGAACGACAATTACTATACTTATTACTCTTATTATTATCAATCGAACTAATATTATTAGCCATATTATGCTTATATGATCGATAGAACTACAATTACTATACTTATTAGTCTTATTATTATCAATCTAACTCACATTGTTAGCCATATTATGCTTATATGATCGATAGAACGACAATTACTATACTTATTACTCTTATTATTATCAATCTAACTCATATTATTTGCCTTCTTATGCTTATATGATCGATAGAACGAAAATTACTATACCCATTACTCTTATTATTATCAATCTAACTCATATTATTAGCCATATTATGCTGATATGATCGATAGAACGACAATTACTATACTTTTTACTCTTATTATTTTCAATCTAACTCATATTATTAGCTGTATTATGCTTATATGATCGGTAGAACGATAATTACTATACTTATTACACTTATTATTATCAATCTAACTCATATTATTAGCCACATTATGCTTGTATGATCGGTGGAACGATAATTACTATACTTAATACTCTTATTATTATCAATCTAACTCATATTATTAGCCATATTATGCTTATATGATAGATAGAACTACAATTACTATACTTATTACTCTTATTATTATCAATCTAGCTCATATTATGAACCATATTATGCAGACATGATCGATAGAACTACAACTACTATACTCATTACTCTTATTATTATCAATCTAACTCATATTATTAGCCATATTATGCTTGTATGATCGGGAGAACGATAATTACTATACTTATTACTCTTATTATTATCAATCTAACTCATATTATTAATCATATTATGCTTATATGAGCAATGGAACTACAATTACCATACTTATTACACTCACTATTATCAATCTAACTCATATTATTAGCCATATTATGCCTATATAATCGATAGAACGACAATTACTATACTCCTTAGTCTTATTATTATCAATCTAACTCATATTATTAGCCATATTATGCTTATATGATCGATAGAACGACAATTACTATACTTTTTACTCTTATTATTATCAATCTAACTCATATTATTAGCCACATTATGCTTATATGATCGATAGAACGACAATTACTATACTCGTTAGTCTTATTATTATCAATCTAACTCATATTATTAGCCATATTATGCTTATATGATCAAAAGAACGACAATTACTATACTTTTTACTCTTATTATTATCAATCTAACTCAC